>NC_088875.1:29511282-29811282 GCF_032884065.1 Artemia franciscana
TTGGGGACTGAAGGGGAAAGGAAAAATTAGAGAAAATGAGGTATTTATAACTTACAAGTGGGTGATCGGATCTTAATGATTTTTGATGTTTAGAAGGACCTCGTGACTCAGAGCTCTTATTTGAAATCCCGACCGACATAAAGCCTCTGATTTTCCTTTTAAATCAGTCTATTGATTCTTAGAATTTTGATAGAGGTCATATCATATGAGCTCTTGGCTCTTCCGGCCTCGTCACAAGTGCCATATGAGCTCTTAGCTCTTGTTGCTAAGAGTGAGGGATCACTTCAAGGGCGCAGCCAAATGTTTGGTAAAGAAGATGCGGATGACAGATTTGTCACTATTTGACTCCCTGGTGCCAGGAAAGTTGTCCAGCGTCCAGAGGGTATGTTAGATATTTCAGAACTATTACCCGTGAAAGGCTGGAGCCAGGCCTATACGCAATAAACGTAAACTGCTGGACCTAGAGAAAGCATCTCTTTGTAGTAGTGACGAATAAGAAGCAGAGAAAAAAAGCAATAGAAGTAGCTAGAAATTAGAAAGAAAGAAGAAGCTATTAACAGGCCCAGAGAAATTGAAGAAAGAAACGAACAATTGAAAACTTGTAAAATAAATAAATTGAGAGGCGAAAAGCTGCTTTTCCTTCAGCACAGAAACTTCCAGATATGTTACTTGAAGCTAGATTTGATGATAGATTCATTTGACTTGAAACTGGCCAAAACAATGTTGGGATCGTGTATACTAAAGGAGAAGAAAAAGAGCATCATAAAACTGTTCATTCCGCTAGAAATCGAGTCGAGAAACGAAAACAGACTTTGATCGATTGTTTGGTCAAAAAGCAAAAAAAAAGTGGTTTCATTTCTATATTATATGTTGTATTCAAGCATGTTTTTCTAAAAAAAATTTCCCATTCCAATTAAACGAAAAAAATTGGCAAAAAAAAAATAAAAGTCAGAAATTGGCCATGAATGGTCATCACGGTGACACGGTGAAAAAGTTGAAAATCGACATTTAGAAATTGGCAGTTGATCACTTTTTTGCGTTTTTTTCTTTAAAGCCACTAAATTCTTTTTTCTTTTTTTATCTCCGCATATTTCGTGCATCTTCAATATTAGATCAAATATCTGAAACTTTTAATAAAAAATAATTGGTTTCCACTGAAATATCTAAAAATCTTTAGAGAAGAGGGCGTCAAAACCGTCCACAAACATTGGTTTTGTTCATTTTTTGCCTAGTGAATAAATGAAAACATTACAAAGACGTTGAACATTGTTGAGGCTAACAAGGCCAATAGGCTTTCATTTAACCAATCACAGAACAAACTCGTTGTTGTACGGTTCCAAGAATAAGCTAAAATGTAAGCTTACTGTTAGGATGAGCTATGCCTTGAAAGTGCGACTCACTTTTGTACCTGGATTTCCTTATTTCATCCATGTTGAAGTACACTTGGTTGTCACTGATTCACCATTTCTGTTACCATTTTTAGAAGTCGTACGGATTATGCGCTCCCTACGAAAATGGTCTGAACTGTTTTTTCCTTGCCCAGCTTTATAGTGCTGCTGACACCTCTTCAGCTCTTACCCCTGACAACCTTCTGGAAAGTTTTCACGACCACGAATAAGACGACCATAAGAGGCGAACTCTGTTGATATACCAAGATTCTTGTACGACTCCCCGTGTGGTATAGAAGTAGTGGCAAATCAAAGAATTACCACATTACAGAACCCTTCCCAGCTATTGAAAGAAGAATTAGACAATGTCTGAGCTGATGTGATTAAATCGAATTATTCGTGAACTAGTGTGACTTTGAAATATGATAAATTGCGCTTCATTTTTCTTATTATTTTTCTATATTCCGTCCTTCTATTTTTGTATGTATATATTTTTCTGTTTATTTATATTCTTTCTAACGGGTTATCGATCAGTAAGAGTAATAATCTGATCTACAGCAAAACCTGCGGTGGGATTACCACCTAACACATTGACAAATCATTGTTCCATGCCACCCTGTTCGAAGTTCCTGCTCTGGCCGTCTCCTATGGGATCTCTAGATCATTTTTAAAGCCTTATCACTATTCAGCGTGGCTTTCTAAGTATTCACGTGGTATTCTGTGTCCACCTTTGAAAAACTTCCGAGTAAAACAAAAAATGGAAACCCGACATGAAATCTGAATATTCTAGAAATGGATGAAAATGTAAGTTTAAAAGTTCCGACTCAGACCAGCATTAAAGAAGGTCATTTTTGTTTCTTCTATGTCTGCCACAAAATTAGTCAAAGATAAATGCACTTATGGGCTTCGAATACGCTTCCTTTATTGTCGCTTGGCATTTTTCTCAATAAATTGCTTTTTTTAATAGATCATCTTGACAAAAATGAGGTCAACAGTTACCTCTAGAATGTTTTAAGTATAATCTGCTGATGAATTATCCCCTAGCTATCAGGCATATTAGAATTCATTCATAAATTATCATAGTTGACATAGCTCAATCTACCATGCCTTTCAAAAGTGGGATCAACCATCTTTGGGCATTATCAGAATATTTTGGAAAATTAAGTCACTTGAAAGAGATATATTATTTTGATACAAAATTTTATTTATTATTTGTTTCTTCGGGCGGGGGCTGAGAATTTATTGCTGCCAGCTCATTTCAAAGGTGGAAAACTGTTCCGTCAATTAACAAACTACGCTATTGTACTAAGCTAACTGTTTAACATGCTCGTATTTTTCAGATGGGAGATGCGATACGACAAATATGGCCGAAAGTATTATGTTGATCATTCTACGAGAACAACTACTTGGGAAAGGCCGCAACCGCTTCCACCAGGGTTTGTCTATTTTCTTTGTATGTTAATCCAGGAGACTTTTGAATTGCCCCCCACAAGCACGATTGCCGTCCATATCGATTTACCTCTTAGGGTGATTTTCTTCTGTGAGTTTTTTTTTTGTACAAAGTTTTCTTTTATTTCTTGGTGGATTTTTTGCTGTATGGTTTAGTCTTTATGTATAATTTCTAGGATTTTTAGCCAGCCTAGGTGAGATTTATATCTATATATATATAAATAAGTTGTTTGTGTGTCTGTGTGTCGAGTGACGTCATGTTTGTCGACTGACGAAATTACAGACCGGGACATCGGGACACAAATGACGAAAGGGACATAGGGAATATAAATGACGGCCGGGACACTCAAAGAGAAAGCGACCGGGACACAAGGAATGTTCGATTAGCAATCACCATCAACAAAGCACCGGGACACAAATGACGACCGGGACACAGGGAATATAAATGACGACCAGGACACTCAAAGAGAAATCACAGACCGGGACACCGGAACACAAATGACGACCGGGACAAAAATGACGACCGGGACACAGGGAATATAAATGACGACCGCGACGCAGGGAAATAACAACAACGGGGACGCCGGGGGGCACCGGGGGATATATAAATGACGACGGGGACGCAGGGAATGTTCGATTAGCAATCACCATTAACAAAGCTCAAGGGCAATCATTAGAATAATGAGGTATAGATCTGAATACAGATTTCTTTTCCCATGGACAATTATATGTTGCATGTTCAAGAGTCGTTAAACCTGACAATCTATTTATATGCACAAACAATGGGACAGCCAAGAATGTTGTATATTCTAACTATTACTATATAACTAACTGTTGTTTTTTATTTAACTATTACGTATTTAAAAATATATATATATATATATATATATATATATCTATCTATATTCGCAGGTGGGACACAGGGACACAACTACAATGGCGCGTAACGACTTACGCGCGCGGGGGGGCTTGGGGGGGGGGCGAAGCGCCCCCACGTGCCACCCCAACAGTTAGTCTCTTAAAAAAGAAACGCGATAATTTTCCAAAATGAAAATTTTCAAAAAAAAAAACTGGAATGTAAAATTGTGAAATTAAATGTTCAAAAGACTGAAAATTAGTCGGGTTATATTGATTAAAGCTAAAAATAAGGAGTGATTTTAGCGTGTTTGTACCTTTCATAATTTGGATCTTTTTGGTCCCCAAAGATTTGCTCTCAGGTCAGTATTTTTTGTGTTTTTAATTTTCATTTATGTTGGCTTAGAAAGATATTATCATTAGTTGGCTGCATAATAGTCCTACCTAATTCTAGCAAAGTTCCGTGAAAACAATAAATGGTAAAAAATTCTTCCAAGTACAATCCTGATGGACTCGCTTTTAAGCGTTGATTAGGACATAAAAGTCTAACTAATGATAACTGAAATTTCCTTTTATTTATAACTTTCAATTTTGTATGACGGTTTTAAATCCGAACAAATTCCGGAAAAAAGCCTTGAAAATATGTTTTTCTAGTCCAGAACCTTTTTCAAACCATTCATAGATTTCTTAAATTGTGTTCGTCATAGGTGAATTAAGCTAATAAGACTGCTGGCTTCTATTTAGTCGACTTATATTAGATTTTCGGTTGCCATCTTTCGATCTTATACAATACTACCTGCTTTAATATTCAGTTTCGTTCCTTTAAGATATTTGATTTAGACTTCTTACTCTATCTAAATGTATTACCTGCCAAAATTAAGCTAAAATGGACAGTAGAGTGTGAAAAAAAAGTAAACCACAAAGTATCGTTTACGCGCAACTGTTATCATCATGCTGATCCTTCGTTTTAACAATCAAGAAAAAGTTGTCCAGAAAATTTATCTACTGGTTCATTCAGATGAAATAGTTTTTTTTTTGCCAAAGACCCTTAAAGATTGAAAGGGAAGCTGTTCAGGCGTCCTTTATTATTTAAATTTAATAAGGTATTATTTAATTATGGTGCATTTTGAAAATCGTTTTCATTTGAGGTAGTCTTGCTTTAACTGATATTATGCATCTCAGTTACCAATTACTGTTGTTCTATCTATACTTTGTAGATAGATATAGGTATATAGATATAAGTATAGATAAGATTATCTATACTTGGGACAATTTTTTTTGTTTGCCTCCAACTCCCGCATCCTCTGTGATTAGGAAACAAAAATTTCTAAGCATCTTTTGCATTAACTCAGAAAGTTATCCACAAGGTATAAACTGGAAGCTCATCCAGTTTTTAAGGAAATGCATTAATTTCACAACCCCCTATTTTGTCCCAAGTATGGAGTGGGGCTCTATAGATGGGATAAATAGTAACCATACTTGGGACAGACCCTAATATGTCTTCTTGATACAAAGCCTAGCTAGTTAATAGAGATAATGGAGTAAAACTATAAAACAGAAAGAAAGAAGCACAAGTGTGTAAAACAAGGATTAAGGAAAACACTGTCCGTGTGTTTACAGTATATCAAATTCAGATTGATCAAGAAGAAATACAACTGTCCTCCTTGTCTTGTAGTCTGTCCTGAAGGCTCAATGTTTAGCAAGATAGTTGTGATAATAGTGAAACTATGTCAGTAGGAGCAAACTTCATGAATGGAGCAATTTGTCATTTTTTAAGTTTTGAAATGATTTCACAAACACCATTGGTAAAAAGTTTGCTCTTTTTTTTTTTTTTCTCAAGAACCAACACAAAGTCGCCAAAATTTAAAGCAGAAAAAGGAGGGCTACTCTCAACTGAAAGTCCTTCCTTTGGATCTGATTCATTGGCTCCTTAAGCATCTTCCAAGACTGAAGCCTCTTTTGGCCTGCTGTTACTTTCAATGAAAGGTGATTTCTTATCATATTTGGATCTTACACAAGGTTTTGTAAAAGCCTCTTTCACTTTCATAGCTATTTGAAACATGCTTACCCCTCAATCGTTTCTTCTCTGGAGTATCCATCAGTATTCTGCAGACTGATTTTGTTCGACCTCTCGACGTTGCCTTTCTCGGACAAGCTCATGGATATGTCCTTATCATAACAGGTGAAACTTTCCGGATTGAAGCGCAGGCGAGTTATGTGTGTTGAGAGGCTACACCTCCCCCTTATTCTGGATTTAAGGAAGTCATATCTTCATCTCTTGGCTCAGAAGCAGGCTCACCCAATGTTCCGGTCAGTTACAGTTGATGGCAGAAAGTCATCAATAAATGCGTAAATAACTGTTGTTTGAAAACTGCAGTGATGTTTGATGTGGTGAATAAAAGGGGATAAGCAACGCAATGAAACTGAGGAATTTTATACAGAGAAACTACAACCAGCTCTGTTATAATGAGATCTCAGAGAGCAGAACTGATACGGGAGATTTGTGATTATCCAGGCTGTACAGTGGAGACAACGTGATGAAGAAACTCAATGAACATTGAAGCTGCAGTTCAGCCACTGTAATCAACGCAAGCAACAGCAACAGTTGAGCCCCTAATGTCATCCTTGCTTTTGTCTTTTTTTGGGGGAAGATTAGTATTGGTGGAATTGAACTTCCAGGTGCTGAAACTCAGGCAAGAATTGTCACAATCTGTCCTCTATCTGCAAAAGTTGCTTTTCTAACTTGACGTATTCCTATCTTAGCAACAATCTTGATTGGCCTTTGTACAGTGGTCAAGGCACTGTTATCCATATTCCATATACTTTGGGGGAAGAAAGCATATTTGGTCAAAATATAACATAGCTTGGAGAAGAATATGCTGACATTGTAGCAGTTGAAATTTGTACCCCTTGAGAGGCTAGTTGCTTGAGGTTTTCTGTGTGAAAGGTCTTGATTTTGTGATGTAATCCATAATAAAATTTCTTTCCAGCTCTTTTCTTGCCATCCCCACTTGAATAATACAACAATCTATTGTTTTCTTGTATGCTCATAGGCTAACTCATAAAACTTCCAAGATGTCAAGATATCTTATCATGTCAGAGCAAAATAACTCTGGATATTTCACATCTGTTTATAGTTGCCATACAAAGGACATGTCCTAAGTACCAACGTTATATCACCAACAAGTATTGAACCAAACCTTGTCACTGAAATAATTCAAGTTTAATCTAAAATGGTATAAAGAATTCTTCAGACCCACCAAATCTATTTCACAACGGACTAATGAATAAGTAACTGAAACTAGACCTACGTTGCCCAGGCAACGTGAAGTGTTTCGGCAACCTTTGTCCGGCTTCGCCGACTAAAGTGTTGCGAAAGCAACACTTTGGTTTTGTTTCTTCGCTATTGATCAGTAATCACATGATCAAAGGCTATTCCTCAGCGTTGAAAACACAACGACAAAATAGTATCGAAAGAAGGGACTAAATTGACTTTGCAGCCAGTTGAACTTTATCCTTTTCAATCGTAGACATCGTGACGGATGAAAACTTGGAACAATATCTTATATAATCTAGTTGGTATTATAAAGCTATCCGTAACTTTTCAGGATTAAAATACCATAGGTGACACTAATTACTACGAAACTACCTCATTGTTTTACGTTATCGTTTGTACCCGTTGTGAAAACACTTAATTCTGTCAGATTTAAAGAGATCGAATACAATGTGCACCAATTTGCACAAATTCCTAGCCCAGAGTGAACAGATTCTTACTTACAAGTCCCTCTCCCATGATAGACGTCAAGTTCACTGGAAACAAATAAATGGGTACACCAACTAGCAAAAGTTGCAAACCCCTCATCGCTGAAGATGATTGTAGCCCAACAGCCACTTATTACTTACAAGTCCCCTACATGTCTTACCACTGGAACCAAATTGGTTTAACCATCAAATACACCGGAAACAAATAATAGGTACACCAACTAGCAAAAATGGCAAACCCCTTATTGCCGAAGATAATTATGAGCTAACAGCCGTTTCTCGGCCAAAGTGAACCGATTCTTACCTCTAAGTCCCTCTCCCGCGATACGCATCATGTTCACCGGAAACAAATAAATGGGTACACCAACTACCATAGTTGCGAACCCCTCATCGCTGAAGTTGACTGTAGCCTAACAGCGGATTATTACTTACAAGTCCCCTACACTTCTTACCACTGGAACCAAATTGGCTTTACCATCAGATACACTGGAAACAAATAATAGATACACCAACTAGCAAAAGTTGCTAACCCCTCATTGGCGAAGGTGATTATTACCTAATAGCCGACTGTTGCTTACAAGTCTCTATATGTCTCACAATTTTTGTCGGCCTAGATTTCGTTTCAGTGTGTACCTTACTACTGAAGTTGTCAACCCCTCGAAACTTTCAAACTGGTATACCTCATGAAGGATTTTTTGTTCCAAGAAATGGATGTCATATACTATGATCAGCTCATCAAGAGCGATCGATTACAGTCGAAAAAAAAAAATCGTATCTGTCTTAGTTCAAAAGTTGATTTTTTTTGCCGTAGGCCAACTAACTAACGTCACCACTTAGAAAGGAGCAAAGGATAAGCTCCAATTTCTTTAGCAATGAGAGAACTTTTAAAGTTTATTAGGCACATTTAATACCATTTCTGTACCGCAATCCCAAATCCGAAAAACCGAATGATAAACTCAGCTGAAATCACGAACAGAAATAGGTAGAAACAACAGATGGCAACACTTTCGGACTCGTGGGAAAATTTCACATTTTTGCTTCTGTAAATTTTTCTATTCATCACTCAAAGAAGACATATTGGCTGTGGGGCGGGTAACTGTCGCACATATTTAACACTTATAGATTTTAGTCCATCCACAATTTGAAAGTGATGCCTGCCTGCTTGCCTGATAGAACGGAGCTTTCCACTCGAACAATTGTAGAGTCGCTGCAAAGCCTACATTTCCCGAAACAGTTCACAGAAGTTCACAAAATATTTTTGAGAGTTTACCTGAATTTCAGGTCCCACCATTTAAGACAAAATGGTGACTTTGAATTTGCAACTTCCGCAGATGTCACCTATTGCAAAGGTGTTGTTTTGCAATGTTTGGGGGATTGTTGGCAAGATGGGTTGGGTGTCTTTTTAGGCGTGTCCCAAGTATTTATCTTTTCGTTTATGGATTTCAATATGAAAGAATAAAAAATTGAAATGGGATCTCTTAAAATGTTGACATTTTACAGGATTTTACTAGGGTAAACGTACATCGTTTTAACCAATATGGCTCTTCCTTTTATGTGATTAAATAAAAAAACAAGTTTTTTTAACGGAAAGTAAGGAGCGATATTAAAACTTAAAACCAACAGAAATTACTTTGTATATGAAAGGGGCTGTTTCCTCATCAACGCCCCACTCTTTACGCTAAAGTTTGACTCTTTCTCTTAACTCTACTTTTCAAAACAGTAAAAAAAACTTTAGCGTAAAGAGCGGGGCGTTGATGAGGAAGCAGCCTCTATCATATACGAAGTAATTTCTGTTCGTTTTAATTTTTAATGTCGCTCCTTACTTTCCGTTAAAAAACTTGTTTTTTTTTTAATTTAATTTCTGAACGTTTTTGAATCAGTGCATGTTTTGATTTTGGCTCTCCGCAGATGAATAATTAAAACGAAATTTGCATATTTATTTTTTTGGGTGATTGGCCTTCTCATAGTTTTGATCGAATGATTTTGAGAAAAAAAGGAGCGGGGGAGGAAGCCTAGTTGCCCTCCGATTTTTTGGTTACTTAAAAAGGCAACTAGAACTTTTGATTTTTTACGAATGTTATTATTAGTAAAAGATATACGTAACTTACAAATTAGCTTACGTAACGAACTTCTATATTCTCATGTTTTTATTGCGTATATGAAGGGGTTCACCCCCTCGTCAGTGCCTCGCTCTTTACACTAAATCTTAAATTTTGTCCCAATTTCTTAAGAATGACCCCTGAATCACAAAAGCCGTAGAATAAATAGTTAAAATTACTAAAATGCTTTAGCGTAAAGAGCGAGGTATTATGAGGAGGTGAGCCCATCATATGCGCAATAATTTCTGTTCGTTTTAAGTATTAATGCTTCTCCTTACTTTCAGTTGAAAAAAATTTTCATATTTATTTTTTCATTGTTTTTTTTTTAAATAATGCTAGAATATTAAATAATGCCTCTTCTCAACCCCCTCCCCCTCCCAACCTAAAAATCCCCCAGGAAACGTCTGTTCACTTCTAAATAACCATTACTATATGTAAGCACTGGTCAAAGTTTGTAACTTGTGGCCCCTCCCACGGGGACTGTGGGGGAGTAAGTCATACCCAAAGACATAGTTATAAGGTTTTTTGACAACGCTGAATAAAATGGCTATCTCAGAATTTTGATCCGGTGACTTTGGGAAAATAATTAGCGTGGGAGGGAGCCTAGGTGCCCTCCAATTTTTGTGGTCACTTAAAAAGGGCACTAGAACTTTTCAATTCCGTTAGAATAAGCACTCTTGCAGGATTCTTGGACCACTGGGTCGATACGATCACCCCTGGGAAAAAAAAACAACAAAAAAGCAAACAAACAAATAAACACGCATCCGTGATCTGCCTTCTGGCAAAAAATACAAAATTCCACATTTTTGTAGATAGAAGCTTGAAACTTCTACAACAGGGTTCTCTGATACGGTGAATCTGATGGTGTGATTTTCGGGGCTGTTTCCCCCTATTTTCTAAAATAAGACAAATTTTCTCAGGTTCGTAACTTCTGATGGGTAAGATTAAACTTGATGAAACTTATATATCTAATATCACCATTAAAATGCGATTCTTTTGATTTAGCTATTGGTATCAAAACTCCATTTTTTAGAGTTATGGTTACTATTGAGCCGGGTCGTTCCTTACTACTTCTGTTACCAAAAACTGTTTGATCTGTCCTGTCCAAAATTAAAAATGAAATTACATCATAGAATCTTTCCATCCTTTAAGGTAACCTAGAGGAACGAATGAAAAATAATGAATTTATTTACCGTTTAAGAAAATCATTGAAAGGTCCTTTATTAAACTAAGGATATTACCTTTTCCCTAACGTCTATTTGAAATGAATATATAAATTAAATTAAAATGAACATTAATCTATTTGAAATGACGTATTGATCCTATGACACATTAAATAAAAAAAAATAGTTTTTTTTTAAACTGAAAGTAAGGAGCGACATTAAAACTTAAAACGAGCAGAAATTACTCCGTGTATGAAAGGGGATGTTCCCTTCTCAATGCCCCGCTCTTTACGCTAAAGTTTTTTACTGTTTAATAAAGTACAATTGAGAGAACTTTAATAAACAGTAAAAAATTAAGTAAAGATAAACTTAAACAGTAAAATTAAATAAAGATAAATTTTATTACTAATATTAGTTGATTAATTATTTTGTCAGAGCAAACAAAGTAGAAAACTTCAAATTTAATATAATTAAAACTTTTTTATAGTTATTTGGACGGAATGAAAATCACTCCTCCTTTGAGCAATAAGTCTTCTTCCCACTAGTTTTTAAAAACCAACACCGTCCATACATTGACACGGTATTGGCAAATATGCAGCATGAATTGTAATTTTCTATGTGGTTATAGTTAGATTGACAGGTGTAATAGACACATGTGTTGATAGATAGGACAAATTTTTAGCGAAAACATTGTTGGTATCAATTCCTTTGGTTATCAGAAGAGGCCCAGTCTTCTTGTTTCACTCTTTTATAAATGTGTTTTATGATTGTATTGTTTTTCTTCTGTTTTGTGTGAACCTGTAAAGGTTTATTTATAAAAAATGTTTTATTTTGAGACTCTAAAAATGTTTTTTTTCTTCTGTTTAGGTGGGAAATGCGCTTTGATAACAGAGGAAGGGCGTATTATGTGGACCACAATACGCGAAGTACTACTTGGCAGAGACCAACAACCCAAAGGCTCCAAGATTTTCAACATTGGCAAGGTCAAAGAGGTCATATTGTAACCCAGGGTAATCAAAGGTTTCTATATCCACAGGTAAATTTTTTTTTTCATACACTTAGCCCACAAACACATCGTTAGACAACGGAACATAAGATATTTGTTTTAAAAAATTGCTATCTCAAGCTCCAAAGGGCCGAACTTAAATTTTAGGGCAAAAAAAAAATGAAAACAGGACAAGACATGAAAAGAATTTGAAAAACAACAATACTCTTAGGACTGGCTAAAAATGTTAAATTAAGTTGACAGAATGAATAAGTCATTGATTAACTGTTATTTAAAGCCGTCTCTGTAAGAAGCAGCTGATCCTTTGTCCAGGGTGTGTATTCTAAAACACTGACTTTGCATATATCAATGTTTTTGGATTGAAAGACTGTAAATGTGAACATTGAATTACCCATTGGGGCTTTTTAATTTATTTATAACCCATACATACAAAAAGAGTACAAAGGTGAAGTAATAATAATATAAAAGAAAACGAAGAGAAAAAATTCATAATCAACGAAAAAATCAGCTAAGACGATGGTGAGGGATAAATATGCACACATTTCCCGAGAGTCCCCTAAAACGTTTATCTGACTATCCTAATCTACAGCATAAGCAAAACCTTATGCCCTAACGTCTAACCTAAACCTTATTGGAAATGGCCAAACTTTTTTTGAGAAACCGGTTTTTGTTTAGGGTGAAAGATAAAGAAGAAAACTGCAAAATTTTAAATGGTATATCTGAGTTCAATTCAGTTTACTGTTTTTAAGAATATAGAAAAAAAAATAAAGAACAATGGGCAGAATGGTTACAGAAAGCGGAAAAAAGTTTGTTAGGAGTACGTCTGTTATATTTGCCTCGGTTTACAAAAATCTTGGCATAATTGATCTGGATTTTTGTACTAATATCGGAGACAGAATGCTGACGCATACTTGGCAGACTATTAGAAATGGGAATACCAGCCATCGGATCCACTCTACTAGAAGGATAGTTCACTCCTTTTGCCACTGAACTCCTCAACAATAGATTTTTTTTCCCTTTCCATAACGCTTTGATATGGCCTTGTGTATATAACCCTTTGGTATTTTCCCTTTCCTTTGGTCTGAGTAATATGTGTTTATCCTTCATCTAAGGTAATATAATGTGCTAACGGAAAATCAACTGATTAGGTTTTGGAACCCAGTTAAGAAGATCCTTCGCATTCTATCGATTTAGTTTCTCATTAAATAAAAAAGAACAAGTTTTTTTTAACTGCAAGTAAGAAGCGATATTAAACAGAAATTATTCTGTGTATGAAAGGGATTGTCCCCTCCTCAACGCCCTGCTCTTATGGTAATGTTTGACTCTTTCTCACAACTCTACTTTTTAAAACAATAAAAACTTTAGCGTAAAGAGCGGGGTGTTGAGGAGGGGACAATCCCTTTCATATATGGAATAATTTCAGTTCATTTTAAGTTTGAATGTCGCTCCTTACTTGCAGTTGTGGCTTGTTTTTTTTTTTTTTTTGTTTTTTTTTATGTCTGAACGTTTTTGAATTAATACAGTCAATTTTTACTCACCATACATGAAGAATTAAAACTGGATTTGCATATCAATTTCATTTTTTTAAACTAATAATAACCTTATAATAACCTAAGTTTGATTTTTGTTCCAGTTATTTAAGAATGACTGCTGAATCACAAAGGCTGTTTATTTCAAATAATAAACTCTTTTAAAAGTAAAAAAACAAGTTTAACGTGAGAGCGAGCTATTGAGGAAAAGCAACTCCGCTTAAATAGGTAATATTTTCTTTTCGTGTTAAGTTTTAATGTTGCTCCTTACTTTAAGTTAAAAAAAACTTATTTATTTATGTAATTGCTGATCATTTTTTAAATAATGTTATGAAATCCTTTTTTCCCTCCGGGAAAAAATCCATTCCCCACAAGAAATTCCTCCATGGAAAGATCCTCCCGCGTAACCCTACAGTAGCTTGAAATCTCCACAGTAGAGCTCTCTGATAAGCTGAATCTGATGGTGTGATTTTCATTAATATTATTTGACATTTAGATAGTGTTTTCCCCTTTTTCAAAAATAAGGCAAATATTCTCAGGCTCGTAACTTTTGATGGGTAAAACTAAACTTGATGAAACTTATATATTTAAAATCAGCATGAAAATACGATTCTTTTGATGTAACTATTGGTATCAAAATTTCGTTTTTTTTTTATAGTTATGGTTACTATTGAGCCGGGTCGCTCCTTACTACAGTTCGTTACCACGAACTGCTTGATAACATACATGATATTATGGACGGATCATATTTTAAGGTAGTTTTGAGATCTATAGAGCACGGACTTAAAGCTATTAAGAAGTTGGATATATCGCTTGAAATTTTTGGATGAGGTAGAATTATACTCTCCTGCATAATTTTTTTTCTTCTATCTTATATGAAAGAGTTTTAAAACTAAAACGAGGAAATTTATTGATAAACTATGGTCTTGCTGCGAATCACAACATCTCCCCAAGCGGAGAAAGTTTTATAAGTATTTTTAAGAATGGTTTCAGCCAAATTATTTGATAAATAGGATTTACAAAAGAATTTATAATAAGCTAAACAGAACTGATGGAAGATTTCAGGAAATTATTAAGGATAAATTCATAACGAAGCGCGAATTAACCTGTTCATGCAATGACGATAATATCAGTGATTGTACTAGTCCTGTCATATAGGCGAAACTTTATATGCTGACCGAAAAAGAAAGAAAAAAAAGGGTGGTAGTGTGGAAACATTGACAAACAAATTGTTAATAAAATAATATGAGAGAGAATGCACTAAAACTGAAGTAAACAAAAGCAAAACAAGAAAAATAGAGGCTTTAAAACCCTTGGAAGTGAAATCTTAGACAAGAAATGAACCTATATATTTTTCCCATTAATTTGATACTAGCTTTAAATTTTGAAGTTATTACTAAAGCCGAAGTCCTGTTATTTTGGTATTTCTTCAACAGAAGCACCTTCCCTAGATAATTAATGGCATTCTCCTCAGCTCAGTCATTCCTAATTACGCTAAAGCTTTCTCCAGCCTTCATAAGTAATTTTAAAAGAACAGAAAAACTCCTATTCGGGGTCTATCCGAGCTAGTCGGACTATTGGGATATATTTTTTCTTATATAGGCATATTGCAATAAAAATAGTGGTTCTGGATTATGTCTTGGTTGATGACTGCTGCTTGCCTCCTCAGGTGGGATGTGACAGAAGTTAGTTAAAGTATTTCGCGTCCGTAGTTTTTTTTAGTTAGATAGATGGCACATGAAAGTTCTGTATTTTTGCTAACTTGCAATGTGTCAGAAAGAAGAAAAAACTTGTAAAAGCAGACCCGCTTTGTCCAGATAACAAGAAAAAAGACCATTTCGTCCGAAAGCTCTTCTCATTAAACAGTCAGTTCTCGTGAATTGCCGTTGAAGGAAGCCAAGAAAACAACCGCTCTAAGGATTTGATCAATAATAAATGGGACACATTTCTTATCCTTAAAAGAAGGTCAGAGCGATAAAAATTTTTAGAGTTTAATTAAATATAAATGTGACTTTGTCATGAAATATTTTTTTTGTGAAGTTCTTTGAGCTGCTATCTTTACAATCTGTTCAACTTGATGAAAAATTCAGATTAGTTATGACGCACCAGATCCACCATCCTTAATGTTATGACATCCTTAATTGTTTTGTGCTGACGTGTTTATTTATCCGGTTTTTCTTTTTATTCCTTTTTTTTATAATATATCGTTTTCAATGCTGAAAAATATTGCCGGATCTTATTTTTGATGATACAATCAGAAGTGGTTTTAGGCCTCATAATGTGGAGGGGGGAAGCTATCTTAATAGTAGGGTAAAAATATAAAAGAAAAAGAATTTTTTATCAGATGTCGGAAAAATGGGGATGGGGCGCTTCTCCTGCCCAGGCCTAGGACTGCCACTGGATACTATTCATCTGTTCTAAACAGACTAGAAAATATTGGTAAAAATGTAAAAAAAAATCGTCGCTACTGCAAATTAAAAAATTACCACATTTTTCCTAGTTTGAAAACAAAGGAGTATAATGTGAGATTAGTCCAGGAATAGGTTTCTTATTGTTGTAATAATGGGGACAGAAAATTAATAAGGTAAAAATACTGAGATAGCGTAGTAAGAGAAATGTTCTCACCAACATTTCACTTATAAAACTCAATGTAAAACAAATACCCGCTCTATTTTGTTTCATTCGTGTTCAAATACAGCAGCTTGTGCTTTTATTTTATTTCATGCTCATATAATCTTTTGTTTTATTATATCCAGGGGAATGGAGCAGCTGAAGACGAAGATCCTCTTCCGGAAGGTTGGGAAAAGCGAACGGAAACTAATGGACGTGTTTATTTTGTCAATCACAAAAATCGGACAACACAGTGGGAAGATCCGCGAACTCAAGGGCAAATCCAGGAAGAAGCTCTTCCGGATGGATGGGAAATGAGGTTAACTGAAGATGGTGTCCGATACTTTGTTGATCATGTCAGCAAAAATACCACATTTGAAGATCCAAGACCGAATGCAGCCAGAGGGTAAGCTACCCGTCAAATTCTTCAATATTCAGTTTTACACATATTGCATACACTTCCTATTAGTGAATTGAAAAATAAAAAACCTTCTCAAAGGGGAAAAAATTGCGTTGGACGCTACAGTAGTAGTCAAGGTCGTTATCCAAGGGGAGGGTTGCCGGGTTTGAACCCTCCCCCCGAAACTTTTGTTCGATTCGTAAAAACGTTACAGAAATGGATATAAATTTTTTTTTGATAGTTAAGCAAATTGTAACCCCCCCCCCTCGCTAACAGAAGCAACAAAAGAAAAAGCTGGGTAAAAAAAAGAAAAAGGGCATAATGTACAAATATATAGAAAGAATACGCTTCGCAGAAATAAAGATAGTATCAATTCTGGATAATAATGTGCATTGGCTGAAGCTTGCAGCCTTTTTGTGAATTTCAACTTCTTACTTGTACTTGCAGCAGGACCAGGCGTTTTCGGCCCCACGTGGTATCTGAAACTGTTGATTCTCAGGAACATCCGGCTCCTCAGGAAGATTAAAATCACGTAGCAGAGCCGTGCTTCCATTTTGGCATCAGTATGGATGTTACGTGACTCCCCTCCCTCTTTTAAGGATCAATTATCCGGTTCTCCTTCTCCAAGGGTTGAACTCATCTGGGGTATGACATTAGATTTTTCAAATCCCATTTGAAGGTCCCAAAAGACCTAATGAGAAAATTAGATAAAAGCCTAAAAATTTGTCTTTTCATGTCTTGTCCTGATCTTTCTACTTCAGGAATTTTGTGTCGGGAGTCTCTACATTTAATTTCGTGATTGTAAGGACACGAGGTGTATAAGGAAGGCCTTTGTTTAAAGAAGTTCACTTTTATAATTTTCATAAATCAAAAATTATTAAGATTTTAAAGAATAAATATAAGCATATGCATATTAAACTGACAATGCACATTCATTTGTGTTTTTTTCGGTAAAGTGCAAATTATATTATGGCCTTGAGAAGGCATAGGGACTATGAGCCCTAATCATGTTAATTTTTGCTCGTTTTGAGTTTTGATTCGGTTATCTATTATAATTTCTGTTCGTTCTTGGTTTCTTTTATTTATTGATACTGATTGGTGGTAGTTCTACGCCTAGTAGATCATTTGATTCTGTTTTTGCTAATTTTTGGTTTGACGGAGTTCTTTAGTTTTCCTTGAAAAACTTATTTTGCGGAAAGAGTTTTTTTTTTAATTAATAGAGACTAGATAAGAAGTTTTACATGTACTACCGTATAGTATTCTTGTATTCTGTAGGAAGAGTTTTATCTCAGGTTGGATCACTATTTGACCATTTGCATAATGGCTTGTTTCACAGTGTAGCTAAAAATATTCCCAATTGGTGATGCAACCTAAAATCATGTTATCATCCTTTTTCATGATAGGGGTAGTTTCGAAGCTGTACAAAATAAAAGCACCTTTCACGATCGTGTAGGGTCAGATTAATAGTAAAATAATGCAAAATTATCCGTTTGTCTATCAAATCGACTTTTCATGCCTGGGATTCAACGCCTCACTCATATATATATATATATATATATATATATATATATATATATATATATATATATATATATATATATATATATATATATATTATATATATATATATATATATATATATATATATATATATATATATATATATATATATATATATATATATATATATATATATATATATATATATATATATATATATATATATATATATATGTGTGTGTGTGTATTTATACGTATATTTAATGTAAAATCTAATTCGCACTAGAATTTTGAAAACTTTTTAAAAAATAGACAAAATCGGTGGATTTACTAAAAACAAAGTGAAATATCTTCGCTTCTTTCAGCGAAGTTAAAAATTTTCTATTGGAAGATTTAATAAAAAAAAAAAAATTGGTTAAGGTTGGTGCGAAAATCAGCGATTTAAATACGGATTTCTTCCTCAATTTTAATTTTTCATGTCCGAAAAACTTTTCACATAAAACAATTAGGGTCTATATGCAGTTTAATAAATTAATTTAATGAATATCCACTAGCGGAGAAGTCACCATGAGAGAAGTTTGAGTTTTGACATCCTGACCCAAAAGTTTCCATAAATCTATAGATATTTCTCGAATGATATGTTTAAAAAATTAGCTATCCTATAGGTGCATACAGGTCAAGTAGACTCCCTCAGGTCTTGAGGGGCGTTTTCCTCTGGACGGAGTGTGAGGACTAGGGGGGTAAAAGTGCATTTTTAAACTTTATTTTTTTGTGGTGGATTTTTCAAATCCATCCCACTGGATGTGATCCATATAAAGTAAACCTCGACCCTTATGTGTATTGTATGTCTAAATGATGTAATTAATTCATATGCAAAACTAGCAATATTTTAACTGTAATATTATTATTTTTAATTACTTTACAGTTTTATGAATGAGGCCACGTTGTTTCTTATCTTTCATACTAATTTTCTGTTTCCTTTTTTTGACGGTGAAGATTCATTCTTTTTTTAGATACCTTTGTTGGGCCTCGTGGGGAGACCCACTTGAGTGTTAGATAAATATTCTTTCACCTCTTCTTTAAATCCTTGGTCCTTTTAGATCGGCTTTGAAATAATATTGGATCGTCTGGTTTTTCATAATAGTTATTTAGACAGCTGACTAACATACTGACGGCTGTCCCCCAACGCTCTTTTTTAAAAGCCGTTCTACTTTGCACTTCTTGGTTGAAGGGCTGTGAAACTGAAAGCAGACTGTCAATTGGGACTACAGAGTATAGTGCCGTATTCCTATCCCACCTGACTAAGTTACTAAAAATTTAATCTTTCTGTGTGACTCACTTTACTTCCCAAGTTCTCTGATTATCTGTGGAACGTGATTTTGAATCTGTTTATTGTCGTTTTAATTAAGTTATGCTTTCATTGGTTGTATTTTTCTCTTAAATCACAAGCTTAATTGCGGCATTCTTAGAGACAGGAAATGCTGGAATATTGGGGATTCACACGCTGAATTTTCGTAGGTGATTATAGGCTATAGATGCTAGCCTGTCACAGTAGCCAATAAGTAAGATTTCTTCGTTATCGTGTTAAGTGTGGGCTACCTTCGCCAATACGCTAACCCCTTTTTACGATAATGCTAGTGGCTTAGCGCTTTTAACAATAACAACTTTTTTGAAATTAGTAGTCAGGATATTGATTCAATGTCGCGAGTTTCTGTTTACTTTTATTATAGTATTATTTTTCTAGATTAAAAGGTGCTTATGGTGTACCACAAGCCTATGAAAGAAGTTTTCGATGGAAATTATCCCAGTTTAGGTATTTATGCACAAGTAATGCCCTTCCGTCACATATCAAATTGACAGTGTCAAGGCAGACTTTATTCGAAGATTCCTTTCATCAAATCATGAGGCTGCCGGCCTATGAGCTAAGAAGACGTTTATACATAATCTTCCGTGGAGAAGAAGGTTTGGACTATGGAGGTGTTGCCAGGTAAATCTAAAAATTAGAATTGACATTTGACTCTCTTCCGCTTGTTACCATGAATTTGGACGAAAATGTAAACTACAGTGCTCAAGAAAAAGCAACAAAATTAAAGGAACTGGAGAACAAAGAGATAGTAAAAAATGCCACTTTCGTATTGACGAGCAAAAATAGGAAATAGCCATTACTGTCGGTATGTGGCGTGAAATATTGTCTAAAGATCTTGTTGTTAATTTAAAAAAAAAACATATAGATTAATTATTTCAGGTATGTAAATAATTTCTTTTTCAAAGAAGGAAATGGCAACTTGGAACTTGGCAACGACTATAAGTTTTGTTGCCTAATGATTCTGCATAGGAATAGGGCCATGACAATTTAGAAGGGGGCACGTGAAATTGAGATTTATGCTCCATCCGCCTAAAATAAACGTGCTCTACTGGTTCGATTCATCGAATTAATTTTGCTGTGGAGGATCATGTTCCATGGCAATTACAATTTCTTTTCTTCAAAAATTCTTATACCTCTCTCTCCCTCTCGCTTGTAGTTGCAGCTGGAAAATTCAACTTTTAAATTTAAGGGTATTTTTATGGCACTTGGTATTAATTAAGTGACATATAGCGATCGCAAATTCTGTCGGTCTGTCTGTCCCGGGTTTGCTACTTCAGGCACTTCCAGGCAAGTTAGACGATGAAACTTGGCAGGCGTATCAGGGACCGGACCAGATTAAGTTAGAAATAGTTGTTTTCCCGATTTAACCATCTGGGGGGTGGTGTGGGGGGCCGGTTAATTCGGAAAAAATAGAAAAATGAGGTATTTCTAACTCACGAAGGAGTGATCGGATCTTAATGAAATTTGAAGTTTGGAAGGATATCGTGTCTCAGAGCTCTTATTTTGACTCCCGACTGGATCCGGTGACATTGGGGGAATCGAGGGGGATGGGAACCTAAAATCTTGGAAAACGCTTAAAGTGGAGGGATCGGGATGAAACTTAGTGGGAAAAATAAGCACAAGTCCTAGATACGTGATTGACATAACCGGGACGAATTCGCTCTCTTTGGGGGAGTTGGGGGGGGGGTTTAATTCTGAACAAATTAGAAAAAGGAGATATTTTTAACTTACGAAGGAGTGATCGGATCTTAATGAAATTTGAAGTTTGGAAGAATATCGTGTCTCAGAATCTTATTTTAAATCCCGACCAGATCCGGTGGTATTGAAGGTAGTTGGAGGTTGAAGTCGGAATTCTTGGAAAACGTGAAGTCGAGGTATCTAACGAATGGGAGATAGGATCTCAATGAAACTTGATATATAGAAGAATCTTATGTCTCAGATGCTCCATTTTCAATTCGAATCGGATCCGGGGACAAAGAGGGTTGGAGGGGGACATAAGAAATCTTGGAAACCGGAAATCTTGGAAAACGCTTAGAGTGGAGATATCGGGATGAAACTTGATGGGAAGAATAAGCACAAGTTATAGATACGAGACTGACATAATTGGTACGGATCCGTTCTCTTTGAGGGAGTTGGGGGTTGTTAATTTGGAAAAGTAAGAAAAATTGAGGTATTTTTAACTTAAGAACAGGTCACCGGATCTTAATGAAATTTGATATTTAGAAGGAACTCATATCTCAGAGCTCTTATTTCAAATCCCGACCAGATCTGTTGACATTGGGGGGAGCTGGAGGGGGGAAACCAGAAATCTTGGAAATGCTTATAAATGTCGTAGATACGTGATTGACGTAACTACACTGGATTCGCTCTCTTTGGGGGAGTTAGACAGTGGGGTTCAGTGCTTTGGCGAGTTTGGTGCTTCTGGACGTGCTAGGACGATGAAAATTGGTAGGCGTGTCAAGGAGCTGTGTAAATTGACTTGATAAAGTCGTTCTCCCCGATTCGAACATCTGGGGGGCTGAAGGGAGAGGAAAAATTAAAAAAAATTGAAGTATTTTTAACTTGCGAGTGGGTGATCGGATCTTACTGAATTTTGATAATTAGAAGAACCTCGTGACTCAGAGCTTTTATTTTAAATCCCGACCGGCATTAAGCCTCTGGTTTTCCTTTTAAATCAATCTATTGATTCTTAGAATTTTGCTAGAGCTCATACCATATGAGGTCTTGGCTCTTCCGACCTCGTCACAAGTGCCATATGAGCTCTTAGCTCTTGTTTAACTCATGTTATGACCATTTTATTGATGGTGTTTTCCCATGTATTTTTAAACAGGCATATGTAACGCCAATCCCCAAATGCAAGGCACCTAAAGATATAACCGAGATGAGGCCGATTTCGAAAACTCCAGCTCTCTCAAAAGTATTTGAAAGTTTTATTTTTGATTGTTTATTTGAGGACATAAATGATAATATTGATCCCCAACAATTTGGATTTAGATCCGGGCATAGTACTGTTCATTATTTGGTTGCATTATTGGATACTATCCTTAAGCACTTAGAGAATAATGGGGCCTATGTTGAAGCATTATTTGCAGACATAGTTAAGGCTTTTGATAGTCTTGATCATAATGTAGTTGTGGAAGAAGCAAAGGCTATGGGTGCCCGTCCATTTGTTGTACGAATGCTAGCTAGTTTTCTTTTTGAAAGATCTCAGTGTGTCCAACTTCCTGATCATGAGCCATCTGAATTTGTAAATATTTTTTGTGGTTCGCCACAAGGGACTAAATTAGGCCCGCTTTCTTTTCTTATTGTTTTTAACCGTATTTTAACAACAATACGTGAGCGTTTTAAATTTGCTGATGATTTAACTGTTTTATCACTGCGACTAAGCCCTCCGACTACTGAACAGTCTGACTTGATCAAAATCTATCATGATCTAAAAGCTGAATTAGGAAAGGTAAAACTGGCGGTCAGTGAAACTAAGAGCTCTTATATGACATTTTCCTTCCTAAAGGGTAACAACCACTCTTCTCATAATTCCATACTGCCAACAAAGAAAACTGTTAAAATACTTGGGATTCTTTTGGACGATGATTTAAGATGGAATTCGCACGTTGACTATCTGACTAAAAAAGGCGCCTCGCTTTTACATTCATTTTCCAACCTAAAAAGATTTGGTACACCAACTGAGGTTTTAAAGTCTGTATACTGCAGCTATGTTAGACCTTCTCTTGAGTATGCATGCCCTGCTTGGCATCCGGGATTGACAAAAGATCAAACAGATAGACTTGAGACAATACAAAAAAGAGCTGTAAAAATTATACTTGGACAAAACTACTCAACTTACGAAGATGCCCTGAAACAACTCAATTTGGACTCACTTGATAGTCGTAGACATGGCTTAACATATAGATTTGGACTAAATTGTTTAAATTCCCCAGCACATTGTCGTCTACTACCCAACTTTGCGAGCCCCCCAACTGGAGGACCAGTTACTAGACTTCGACAAATAAAAAACAATTGTCCACAGTTACTGACTTGCTCAGCATATAGTACTGAGAGATATCGCAAATCATTTGTTCCATATTTTACCCGTCATTTTAATAATATTGACGCGACTAATATTTAATGTTTGATTAATATATTGTTTGTTTAAATTTTCCTGTGAGTGTTTTTGAAGGTATAAATTATTTTTGTCATGACATGCTAATGCTAGCTCCGGCTATTGTAGTGAATAAATATATTCTATTCTATTCTATTCTTGTTCCAAAAGCTTAAGCAGTTATTCCAGCTTATCCAAATAATAATAAAACTCAAAAATCTTATCTCAGCTTTGTTTTTTGCTCCTGAAATATCTATATCTCGTAACGTGAAGACCTTTTGAGTAAGAGTAGCCAGATTCTTCTGTACTCCGAACGTTAATGGAAATTCGTTCGTTTTATAATCTTTTTTGTATGTGCAATATTATTCATTATGGAATCCCTGCCCTGTAAATGGTGCCGTAATTGATTACCGTAAATTGATAAACGTAAATTTATTACCATGTAATTGAATTTAATTCCATTTGCCTTTGAATTTAAATCCTAGAAGATGGTTTGATTTTCTTTTCGTCTAGGAAAAGCAAGAAACTGCAAATTTTTGGCAAAATGACGCTTTTTTCTCATGTCTTAGTTGCAAAGCCTGCCTTTGGATTTTTTTTTTTGCAATCCATCCCCCTGCCCTCCGATAAAAACTGTATGCAGGTACCTTTCTAGTCTATATTAAAGGATAAAGGATACGGCATTAGAATTTACAGTCCGTACCGGCGGTGCTGATCTCCGTTTCTTGGCCCTTCAGCCAGGAAGTGCAATGGGGGGTTGGGGCCAGCCATCCTGTGTTTTTCGCACACCCTTCCTGTTTACCTTCCCCAGATTTCTCCAGGTACCCATTTAGAGCTGGGTCGACTTTGGCTAAGCTTACAGAGTCACGCCACTGACCCCCGTCCCAAACTGATGAATTGAGTACACTGGGATTCGAACCCGCATCCTCTCAGACAAAGGATCCCGAATCCAGCGCACCAGCCCACTCGGCTAGGACGGCATTCTAGTCTATATTGCAACTATTTTTATTCTGAAAACCGCAACATTTTGAAGCCTGCTTTACATATCCAAGAGTTGCAAAATGAGAAATTATTAACTTTTAGTACTATTTGTTTATAAATACTGATTAATTGCAATGGCTCAGGATTATATAATTATTTGAGAGACTAAAAAATTTCAGTGAATGAATTATGGATTTAATTTTTCTTCTTTTAGCCATATAATTATTTTTATCATTGAAAAAGTGTTTCTATTTTCAGAGAATGGTTTTTGCTGTTATCGCATGAAGTTTTAAACCCGATGTACTGCCTTTTTGAATATGCGAACAAGAGTAATTATTCACTTCAAATCAATCCTGCCTCTCATGTCAATCCGGATCATCTGCATTATTTTAAGTTTATTGGACGATTTATTGCTATGGTAAGTATTAAAGAGAGCTAGCTCACATTCAGTTGTCATTTTTCTTAAGCTAAATCTTTTTATATTTAGTTTATCCTATAGTTAAAACTTTTTGGGGAAGGTATATTGCTTCTTTTTGTAATAAATATTCATTCTTACCCATCCTAAATGCAGCTACAAAGTTTTGTTTTTGGTCTGGTATAAAAAAAAGAAAAAAATCACTCTTTTTACTCTAGCCAATAAATTTGCCTCCTTAAATTTATAATATTTTTAATAATATTTAATATAATATTTTTATAGTATATTTTTACGATAATATTTTTACATTCTTCAATGATTTTTTTTTTTTTTGATTAAATCTTCCTGTAAAGTTTTATAGTCTTGTGAGAAAAAAAAACTGCTAATACTTGCGACGAATGTAAATCGGAGATTCACTTAAGTGTCTGAAATCGAGTCCGCTGCTGCCCAAGTTGAGATATTTTTTTCAGGTATTTTCATCAACGAAATGCATACTAGATGTAATAATGAAAATGTTGACAATATTAAAACAAAATGGTTTATTTTCACTCATTTTTATAGTGTTTGTTTTTATAAAACGAAATTTTGCAACTATCTTATACGAAGTGTTTTGTGATATCGTGCTAAGATCAAATGGAATATCAAAATGTATTGTGTACTTTTGTTACTTGTATAGTTTTACTTAAATGTCCTTTAAAGACCAGTGATAGGACCCGAATTTTGATTTTCTTGCTGTCTACTTTGTGAAATTTGAGTAAGCTGAGTAAGAGCCGTCCTACCTGAGTGGTTAGCGCGCTAGATTTGAAATCCTTTGTCCGTGAGAACAGACCTGGTGTCGCTGGTTATTTGGTTGAATAGTAGTCTGTGTTTTGACTCTCTAAGCTCAGCCAGGGTCGACCCAGCTCTAAATTGGTACTTGGAGAAATCTTGGGATGAGAAACCATTGGATGATTTGCCCCCAAACGCACTTATTTGTTTCGGGGTGAGTAGGGTTTACATAAAAAACTTCAAAGAAAGTATCAAAATGTTTTATATGCATTTTTGTTACGTTTTTGCAAGTCGGACAAACATTTTGGGAGGGGGGTTCAAACTACATAGCCCCCCTGGACGCGGCCTTGAGTGCTGTGTATTCATCAGAATCTTATTTTTGTCGGTTTGTTACTGACAAAAGCATTAAACCAAAATGTAAGATACACTGATCATTGTGTAAAATTCACTGATTTGCACTTCCGACGGAATGCAGAGAATCAGGAGATCGGTACCTGCGCTACATTGGTCAGATGAAAAAAATGTTTTTTTGTCTTTAGTAAAATACTGTCTACTTTTTATCAATCAAGAACCAGTGATAACATAGATGCCGCAAAGTAGGGTTCAGAAGGAAGAAGTAAAGTCCCCCTCCACTGCTGGGAAACCAAAGGACAATTTTTAAGAATATAGATAAAGAGGAGAACATAGTTTATTTAGGATCCCCTAACGAGGACATAAATCCTAGTGAATCATGCTATTTAAATCCTGGTGAAACAACCTTTTCATAGTACTAAAGGCGCTCGTGAATGATAGGTCTCATTTTCATTAATTTCTGTCTATTTTTTTATTTCAATAATACTTTTTTTTTCTTTTCTTGGTTAATTCTCTTTTATAGTGAACCTAATTTGTTAATAAAATAATAATTTCGTAACTTATTACCTTATTCGACTGATTCTTTTACTACTTTCTCAAATTAATTCATTTATTACATGATAAGACAGAAGGGGACTAATCACGTAACTGTGCTTTTTGCGAAACATTTTATTGCTGCTAAGTATAAATCAGGGCGTCTACTTCCGTCATAAGTTTGGCATGTAACTGAAAATATATATATTAGTATTATTTAACTTCTGGGGATTTTATCTCAAGTGAATATTGGAATGTTCTTAAAGTTCTCCGGTAAAAATACTAGTTGATATTTCTCATATCAGCTGACAAGAATTAGTTATAGAAAGTAGTTGTTCATTATTTAATGCGCATATTCTGCTTTACAGTTAAGCTAAACGATCACTTTTGCAATTATGCTCTCTATTTTAATTTTGAATCCTTAGGCGCTCTATCATGGCAAATTTATATATTCTGGATTCACGCTGCCCTTTTACAAGAGGATGCTAAACAAGAAGTTAAATGTTAAGGACGTGGAGTCGATTGATCCAGAATTTTATAATTCTATAGTTTGGATTAGGGAAAATAATATTGAAGAAGTGGGCCTGGAGCTGTATTTTTCAGCCGATTTCGAAGTCCTCGGCCAAGTCTCCCAGCATAACCTTAAAGAAGACGGTGATCAGATTCGAGTTACTGAGGAGAATAAAGAAGAATACATTATGTAATTATTATTTACATTCTTTCTTGTTTCAGTTATACTTCAGGAGACAACAATTTTATGATCCTGCACTAGATTGTCTGAGAGTATTTAGAGACACAAATTAGCTGTCAAAAATCTCTTGGAAAATCTGTTAAAAGTTTTACATAACCTCTGAAGCCCCTCTCAACCTACTCAAGAGAAGAAATTATGCATACGAATCTATATTCCCTCAGTATCATTCTTAATCATCTTTGTCTCTGCTTGTTCAATTACTTCTCTTCTCTCTTTATTAATATTCGTCTAATAATAGAAAGGTAGCAAGTGAAATAAGAGTGAATTACATTCTTTCGAAATTCCAAAATGAATCTTGAATTGCAGTTTGTTTGTTTTACTTGCCACTGTTATTGCATCCACTATTTCCCCATTACAGGTGTAAGTTTCCTACACTTACCAATGAAATGACATGAACTGATGTAGTGGCCTCTCTTCTCAGTAACTGCGTGACTAAATGTGGCACAGTGTATTATCCTTGTTATTTTGGGGCCTTGACAACCCCTTTCCAGAATTACCTTGGATTTGAGATTCTATTGATAGGAGCTCCTTTTTTAAGAAATCCTTTTAACGAATTTCTCCTATTTAAGTCCATATTGACTAGGCCGACGACTATAAGAAATTTATGAAAATACTCAAAGTTTTCGAGGCTTTCAGTTTTATTATAATGCTATTGCTTGAACCATTGAACTTTTTTTCTGTTTTCTGAAAAATTTTCAAAAATTAAACTGAACACCAGTGTTCATCAGTGTTCATCCGTTTCCTTTCTGTTATTTTGAAATTTTGTAACACCGTCGCTGCATGGGTTATGAGAAGAGGTACTACCCCCTCTCGCAAGACTCACTTACACCTTCTCTTCAGCTACCGGTATGAGTTTACTCATTGTTGCTTACACACGAATATATCGACTTTTTAATGGGCAAAAGAAACGAAAGTTCAAATGAGAATTTAAAAAAAAAATGATAGTACAAGACTCAGATAGGAATCAAATAGGGATGGTAAGCTACGATTCCAGTTTCGTTAATAAAATGCTAATATATAGTAAACAAATGTATGCAGTTTAAGTGTTTTGAGGGTAAGATACCTACTAAAGCTATCCGCCCTGCTGGATCTACTGGTAAAGTTGAGCCATAGTAGCACATTTGACTAATCTGTGATTGCCAGTACAGGGTACGAGATTTGTTCCTAGCTGTCGTAGTGTCGATAAGGAAGGGTTCAAGACTGACACTGGGTCAATTTTTCACCTCTGGTCCCACAATGTTTTAAGTAGCTAAAACCGCTTGACACCTTTATTTCGATTTATTCTGATTAGAAACACATTAATTACACAAATTTATCCTGAAACCTAAAGACTCTGATTTCAAAACGCCTTATATACATAAGTGAGAGATAATCCTTTTTAAATAATGCGGGATGTGAGACAACGCATTTTTTTATTTAATGGGTTTGTTCTTGCTACATTTCCGCTCCTCGACGCCTTGCTCTTTACGCTGAAGTTCGACTCTTTCTCACAAGTTTTTTTTTAAACAATAAAAAACTTTAACGTTAAGAGCGGGCCGTTGAGGAGGGGACATCCCCTTTCATATACGAAATACTTTCTGTTTGTTTTAAGTTTTAATGTCGCTCCTTACTTTCAGTAAAAAAAAAAAAAAAACTTGTTGTTTTTTCATTTAACTCTAGTAAAATATAAAATTAACCTAGATGTATCTAATGGGAAAGATGATTATGAATCCTCTATAAATCATGTGGTTCATTTTAATAATATATAAAGAAAAACTCTTCCAATTTCTATTTTTTTTTTTCGATAATTTATAAAGATTTACAACCACTTCTTTTTAGCTTCTACTTGCTACAGATAATTCGAAACTACCCAGATAAAAATAAATTCTCAGTTCTGTGATAATGGATATGTGACAAATTCTCAATCGTGATAATGAACATCAATAGAAAATTTTATGGAGGGTATTTAATTTGTTTAAGGTCATAGAACCACAAAGCCAGGTGTCGATTCCATTGAAGCCCAGATTCTACAGATCTATCTTGCTTAGGTGAAAGACTAACGGTACATTGGACTTTTTCTTTTTCTTTACTACCCTTGCACCGTGTTTGTACAGTAAGAAGAAGGTTGTGAAAAGCCAGTGATGCACCATGTTGAGAGTCTAAATTTTTATTGATTTTAACATCAGAACTGAATACAAAAATATCCAATCGGGGTATAATTGAGCTATTGTCTCGAATAGCATGTTGTTTTGTGTTTGTATGTTTTTTTTACGGTTACAAAATAAGACACTTATACTTTGTATATGTTTTTGAAGGCTCCTTACCGAATGGCGAATGACGCGTGGAATTGAAGATCAAACTCGAGCTTTGCTAGATGGTTTCAGCGAAGTTGTGCCTCTTGAGTGGCTGAAATACTTTGACGAACGTGAGCTTGAGCTGATGCTGGTCGGCATGCAAGAGATTGACGTTGAGGATTGGCAGAAACACACTGTTTATCGACATTATACTAGGAATTCAAAACAAGTTCAGTGGTTTTGGCAGTTCATGAAGGCTATGGATAATGAAAAAAGAGCCAGATTGTTACAGTTTGTCTGTGGTACCTGTCGCGTTCCGGTCGGAGGTTTCGCAGAACTTATGGGTTTGTATTTTTTTTTTTTTTTTCGTTTCCCTAGATTTTTCTAAAGTGAAAGGATTGAATATTGAAGGCTCAATCAATTAGGATCTGAATTTTGTTTCTGTTGAATATTGGACAAATATGTTCGCTTGAATGCGAACATATTGCTACATGATTATATGTTCGCTTGAATGCTATTGGTGCTGCATGATTAGATAATCGAATTAGTTTGTAATTTCTCTGAGTGAGCGACAATAAGTTCTAATTGGTATTTTGCATACATCAATGCTATTTTTGCGTTGGATTATTATTTATTGTACAAATGCTAATTACCTATGCATATTTTAGAGTTGGGTGGGATGACTGCATCGCTAAAAGCAGAATATTCGAATGGATTATGACGGAATTCCAAGTTAGATTCGGATGAAAGAATAAACATTAAAGGGAGGGATTTATGGTTAACTTATATTTATTTTGGCGCCTTGTTGTTACACATATCTGCGCACAGGGTGGGGAGGTTCTAAAGCTGACTCAAAGGTCATACAGAAAAAACTACAGATTTTAGATCCAGAAGTATATTTTTATGCGTTATGAAATCCACGTCTTTCCAGGAAATATTCCAGATGTTAATTATCCCCCATGGCTATGCTTTGGACCTGCGCAAACTACTATTGCTTATTCAATTTTTACATACCAAGAATCTGTATTAGTTGTAAATTAATCTTTTTTTTTTCGTTTCCCTAGATTTTTCTAAAGTGAAAGGATTGAATATTGAAGGCTCAATCAATTAGGATCTGAATTTTGTTTCCGTTAAATATTGGACAAATATGTTCGCTTGAATGCGAACATATTGCTACATGATTATATGTTCGCTTGAATGCTATTGGTGCTGCATGATTAGATAATCGAATTAGTATGTAATTTCTCTGAGTGAGCGACAATAAGTTCTCATTGGTATTTTGCATACATCAATGCTATTTTTGCGTTGGATTATTATTTATTGTACAAATGCTAATTACCTATGCATATTTTAGAGTTGGGTGGGATGACTGCATCGCTAAAAGCAGAATATTCGAATGGATTATGACGGAATTCCAAGTTAGATTCGGATGAAAGAATAAACATTCAAGGGAGGGATTTATGGTTAACTTATATTTATTTTGGCGCCTTGTTGTTAAACATATCTGCGCACAGGGTGGGGAGGTTCTAAAGCTGACTCAAAGGTCATACAGAAAAAAAACTACAGATTTTAGATCCAGAAGTATATTTTTATGCGTTATGAAATCCACGTCTTTCCAGGAAATATTCCAGATGTTAATCATCCCCCATGATTATGCTTTGGACCTGCGCAAACTACTATTGCTTATTCAATTTTTACATACCAAGAATCTGTAATAGTTGTAAATTAATTTTGAGTATGCTACAAAGTCCCCCTCTGTTCTTAGCAATACAGGATGTATCCATTACTGAGATTTCAATACCATTTGTTTTTCTAATTTTCTCCCGCGAAATTAACCTGACATGAAGAAAGCAGTTGTCGCAGCATTTACTTTAAAACAGCATTGAAGCTCCGACTTGTATTTCAAGTTTATAACTCAATTACTGGCACTTTAGTTTACTCTTAGTTTTTTGTTTTGTTTCGTAATGATAAGAAAAATAAGCCAATTCTTTCAACTGCTGCTAGAGACTTTTTGCAGCAATAGTGGCCCGAATGTGTGAAAGCCACATTTTCATCTTCCTTTTTAATCTATCCATAGTGTACTGATGCTCTGCTTGGCAATACGAGGCCCGCGTTGAATTCCCGCTGCCGTAAGGTTGGGTTACCGGAAAGTAATACCCCTTAACTGGGTTGAAGAAGGCAATGGAGGTGACATTGGGGCATTACTCAAATACTGATATTCACAGCATACACTATACCAGAAATCTCATGTTTCAATACATGGACATATTCTAGTGCTTTCCCCTATTTAAGATGAAAATAATAACCTGAAATAGGTTGAAGGAAAAGGCAATGGAGGTTACATTGGGACATAACTCAAATACTGATATTCACTGCAAACATTATACCAGAAATCCCATGTTTTGGTACATGGACATATTCTGGCGCTTTCCCCTATTTAAAACAAGTAATATCCTGAAATAGGTTGAAGGAGAAGGCAATGGAGGTTACATTGGGACATTATTCAAATACGGATGCACTGCATACACTGTACTAGAAATCCCATGATCTGGTACATGGATATATTCTGGTGCTTTCCCCTGCTTAAGGGGAATATTCTGGTGCTTTCCCTACTTGTTCTGGGAGGCATCAGTTTAAGTTTTTAAAAAAGATATCAGATAATTTCAGGTTTTTCAAATGCTTGGTGAGAGATATGATGTTGGGAAAGATTATAGACTCGATTTCGAGCCTTCACAAAACCTGAAATTGTTGGGAAGATTGCAAAACATCTAGAAGATTTGATCTTATTCTAGTAGATAACATAGTTGCAAAAAAAAAGTCCCGCATGTTTTCCATGGAAGAAAATGCGGTAGTAATATGATTCAACTCGTTCGCGTTTGTAAATATGTCACTAAGAACTTACCGACTCAAACTCTTACCGCTAAAACATATTTTATAAATGTTCAAGAAAACCAAAATTTGATGTCGTTGAAAACTTTTTTACGTAACGATCACTTTACTCTATTATAAAAATAAATTTGCATACTGTATGTGCCATGGAAAACTAGTCGAATGAGCCGACTGTTCAGAGCAAACAACTTGATATGCATTTTAAGGCAAGTGATTGTTGATAGATGATCCAGTCAACCCGTTGTACTTATAAGTTTTTTGCTTTTGCCTAAGCTTCCAAGCTTCATCATTGATCCAGTATATGGGTTGTACGATTTGTGCACAAAGAGATACAGGGCATCCATTCAAATCTATAAGCGGCGAGGCACTGAAAGAGCATGAAAATTTTTTAGTGTTAACGTTTTTCCTCTTCTAAAGTTCCTGCCATTTGCACCTCATACCAGACATAGACAATCAACTGAACTTTTTTTGATTCTTTTGGCAAATGATCCAGGTGTGATTTCTGACATAGCTGGGTTTTATCCATGAGATGTCGTGCTGCCAGAACCCAATAACAAAGTGTATTATCCAGACTGGATTTCACAGCTGTTAGATCATCGCCAACTAAATACCTATATATGTCACTGCGTGCTCCTGCATAACCCTTGCTCCACCCGTGAGGCATGAGTATCACTGGTTTACCGTACAGATGATTCAAGCAAATAAAATATAGGCTACTACAGAATTTGTTCTCCGAAGTACTTCTAAAGGAATTTTTTCGAGAGATTGATTGGTTTTTAGCAAACACGCATGCATTAATATATTAGGGCATATTGTGGACCAAATTTTTATTGTCGTATTGTATATTCATGTAAATATATATATATATATACATATATATATATATATATATATATATATATATATATATATATATATATGTCATGACCTTTTTGTCCATGTAAAACAAATTAGAAGTCACTGCAAGGACAGTCACATGAAGGAAAGCAATTCCATTTTTCTTTCAGGTGTCCTTGGGAGCTCATTTAGAGGTTTATAGCTCTTTTCATCAAAAATAGAAATATTTTCTAGTCTTTGAGATAAACTTAGCATCAAAAGCATCTAATAAATCGAAGCCTAAACCGTGTCAAACGTCAGGTCTTAGAAATAAAGCGCGCTTTTCTCTGTTTTTACTTACTAGAATCTATATTTTAGATTCAACTCAATTTTTTTCTGTATAAATTCAGCGTTAAATTTTTCCACCTAATGAATGTACTTCAAGGGAAGTATGACCCTTCAAAGCTTGAACTTAATACCCTACAGTCCTAGTATTGTTGATGTAGTACTCCTTTTAACGAGATATTCAATTTCAGGGAGCAACGGACCCCAGCGGTTTTGTATAGAAAGAGTGGGCAAAGAGACCTGGCTTCCCAAGTCTCACACATGTTTCAACAGACTAGATCTCCCCCCTTATCGAAGCTACGAGCAACTTGTAGAAAAGCTAACATATGCTATTGAAGAAACAGAAGGCTTTGGTCAAGAGTAACCACACAGTACAAGTTTCATTCTGGTTGTTCCCGTTATTTCATTGCCATCTAGTAAGTATAATCAAAACAAATAAGTGAGGGCATAACCAGGCAAATCTGCATCCCTTTCTCCATTGGGCTGTGTTCCGCTGAGCCTTTTTTTGGAAATACATTTGCAAGATGGTCAGATGTGTATGAATTAATTTAGTAGCCTAAGTTTTTCTAGCTAATATTGTCATTGAAGTTAATTTTCTGCCTACCTGAGTGCTATCTTTAAAGTTACTTTTCTTTTACTGCAAAAAAATCCCTCGAGTTTTTTTTCCTTACATTTACTTTTTTCTTATTGTTTTTTTTTTCTAGTGAAATTTGGTTGTCTAGTTTCATGAAGATAATGTAAACGGACGCAGAGAGCTGCTGACACCCAGATTACCTGACATAATAGTTTCAAATCTAGTTTTAAGACAAGTGACAGAATATATAGAAATATATAATTTGGGCAATATATTTGCACATAGGAGGGGAGGGGGGGCAAAGTATTTGAAAATTTGAAGTCGGAAAATAATTCTTACTTCATAATACGCAGAATAATTGTACCTAGCATATTTTGCGACTCGCTATACTTTTATTCATGAGATTGGATATGCCTGCATAATCAGTGTACCTGAGCATTAACAATTATCATCTCTGTTCGGAGTAGCATCGCATTGGCTTTATTTCACGCTTTGACTAATGACATTTGAACAGGGACATGATTCCACAATAACCTCGATGAAAAGTTATTATGTACAAAGACAGTTAACTATAAATATGGCAAGAAACTCGACGAAAATTTAGTATTTAGAAAGACAGAACTAGGCTTCCCCTCCAAGTATGAAGATTTCTCTTATTATTTCCTATATTTTTCATTTTCTCTGCTCGACTTCTTGTGAAGATTACTGGCCTAAAATTACATGCCTAAAAATAGGCATGCTTGTCGCGTTTTAAGTGCTGGTTTTGGATATAAGTCTGCTTTTGCCTGAACAATACTATATCTAAATATCTTTTGGTTTTTAATTATTGATTTGTTAAAATTTTAACTAGTATTATATTTTACTTAAGCTTCTTTTTTAGGTCGTTGAAGTATAGACAAGTATGAAGACGAAAGCAATAGCAGTTTTTTTCTTCACCAATTTTTTTTGTGTTACATTATTGGGTTTATAATCTTTGTTTAGTTTGTCTTATGGCCGATATATTTAATTATTTGCGTTGCACGTTCAGTTCCTGTATACAAATTTATTTTTATTGTAAATTTTGTTGTATTTCCAAATCTTACTTTTAATCTTCATTGAAGGAAACCACAACATTATCTAAATGTCGGCGTTACCTTTTTTTTTGGGGGGGGGGGATTATTTCTGCTCTAGTATGTAAAATATTACACTAATTAAACTGGTCAGTTCTAACAGCTACTGGGAATGTCTAGGTTAATCGTTTGGTCCCAAACATAGCCCCTCCTTAATTAAAAAAAACACACACACACACTTGGAAAATTGTAACCAAAACGCATTAAAATACGCGAAAGTAAAGTCCGTTAGTGCATACGAAGGGGAACCCAAGAGAAATTGAACTGATGTTGTGGAGAACAGAGTTACTATAGTACCAGGTTTTTGCTGGTAAGAGCGTGTTGAGCAGCTTTTCATCAGTCAGTGTGCCAACTGGTGTCATTGTAGAAGTTTGCGTAAAAATTAATGTGATTGTGAATTTGCGTTCCCATCAGTTTTTTTTTGTGATGGCTGGTTTTCGTGAACAGCGCTGCGGCCGTGAAGTCTTGCTTCCTGCTCGGAAGAACGGTCGCAGAAACCCTTGAAAATGTTAAAAACAGTCTACAAGGATGATGTTACTGGGAAAAATCAAGTGTTTTCAGTGGTTTTCCTGTTAACTCCCTCTGGACGTCCTTCAACGTCCGGGGCTGACGAAAAAGTTAAAACAGTTTATGAAATTACCCTGGAAGATTGATGACGGACCATTGAAGAAGTTGCGAAGAAATCGTGAGACTTGGAGTTCAGTATAGAGAATTACAGCTGAAGATTGAGATGAGAAAGGTGGCGGCAGAATTCATCCTTAAGATGCTGACTGCAAAGCAAAAACAAAGTCGCATCGAATCATGCACTGGTTTCAAGGGATAGTTCCAAAATGACCATGTTTTTTTTTCAAGATAATCAAAGGTGATGAATCATGATGCTATGGATACGATCCTGAAACAAAGCAACAGTCAAGTCAATGGAAGACTCAAAATTCACTTCGTTCTGGAAAAGCTCTTCGGGTCAAGTCAAACGTTAACACAATGCTAATTTGTTTTTTTATGTGAAAGGAGTCGTCCCTTCAGAATTTGGTCCACTGGCTCAGACACTTAACTAAGCATTTGATCAGAAAGTTTTGAAAAGATTACACAACAGTTTGCGGCAAAAAAGGATTGATTTGTGGCAATCACGCATCTCCCGGATACAGTTTTCATTATATGAAACTTATAGAATGGCTTTTGCTTAACTGTCTTAGCATAGCTCACTGGCTTAATGAAAAAAAAACCGTTAAATTTAATTTTTATTGTGAAGAATAAATGGACACGTCTGTTGATTACAAAGGTAGATTACACGACCGCGCAATTTAAAAGAATCACAAAATAACCCAAGGACCAATTCATGAAATAATGTGAATTTAACAGGGAGAGCTTTTCAGAAAAGCAACAATACATCCTAGAAGAAAATAGAGAAAAAAAACTAACAACTCACTATCATACTCTTTAAAAAGAAATAACTATAAACGTAAAACGCTTCTATGTGTCACTACGAAAAAAAGTATTGGTAGATTTTTCGTTCAACCTAGCACACAACAATAACCATGAATGGAAGCAGGGAACCACTGCACGCGCCAAGTCGTAACTGAATTACCAATTCACTATTTTATTTATTTATATATTTTTTTTGTCTTTTTAACACAGGAATGATGACTTCACTCAGTTTTTGACCTGTCTTGGTTCATATTTTTAAGTAGTAACTCATTTACAACAGCTGCCACCTGTCTTTTGACCTTCTGCTTCCTGCAAACGACGACCTTGACTAGCTTCACCACCAGGAGCCTCGTTTTTAGGAAGTTTCTTGGCTGAAACAATAAATGCATTCTTAGGTCCATAGAGTAATTACACAAGACGGAAAACTGAAACACAACTTACTACAACCTTCCATTAGAAACATAGCTAAGAGGAGTATTTTTAGATTGAGTTACTACTAAGAAGTCTACAAAATCTCGTTCTCCGTCCTAGGTGGATTTTTAACGGTCCAAATATCTTGATGTGCATTCTCTAAAGTTTCCTCGATACTTTCCTAGGGACGCTTGAACAAAAAGAAATACATCGAATTCTTTATAATGATTTCGAAGTGCGGGTAATCTTGTATATATGAAGAATTCTGTTTCTGAGAGGAAGCGAGGGGCTTAATTTTGAGGAAACGAAATGAGCGAATGGCGGAAAAGAAATGATAGAAGAAATTTGAAGACTGGGGTAAGGGGGGACAAGGACCACGATATTTTTGTTAAAAAATTTGGAAGAACAAGAATAGATGTCTTAGAAGTGAGTAGGTTACTAGAAGCCATAGGAATGTCAGTGGTCAAGTATTTTCCTGAAACACGGACACTTCGAAAAGCTGAGAAGCATAAGCTGGATTTTTCAGTCATTTTTCAAGAAGTTTTATGTGTGACTTTGAACAAATAGATTTCAAACAAAAAGCTGTGTGGAAAGTGTACTTCGATCGCACTGTCTACGGTTATAAGAATCTACGTATCTACGACAAGCGAATAGAAAGGAAAGCAAGGTGAATAATAATATTAAATGGGCTAAATTTCTGAAATGTAGTTTGACGAAGTAATACAGCGTTTAGTGTCATTTCAACCGAGTTATACCACAAGAAAGGTCTTATCGAAAACTAGGCTGAAAAAAAAAGGAATAAAAGAAGTTTTTTAATCCATGCTTTTTTTTGTGCGTGTTCTTTCAAACTTCACACAAATATTTCCCGTTGGATCGCAACGAGAATAGTAGGAAAACATAATCAGGACAAAATTATATTATTTTCCAGAATCATTGGGGAAAACTAATAAGATATTTAATTTCAAAAACTGTCTGTCACTAGCCCAAATGGCCGAAATCACATTTTTGAGTTAATATATATATATATATATATATATATATATATATATATATATATATATATATATATATATAAATTGATACATCACCGATACTGGTTTAGAACAAAACTTCTTAAAATTGGCTACTGAATTTAAAATTACATTACAATAATCACGAAATAAAAACCTAGCAAAAAAGTGAGCCCTGTCTATTTTAAATATAAGGGCAAAGATAGTAATAGGTTGATTCTTTACCGATTTCCATAAAAATGTCATTCACGTTCATGGCAGTTTTAGCAGATGTCTCCATAAACAGAAGTCCTTGTTCGTCCGCAAACACTTTGGCCTCATCAAATTCTACAGCCCTCCTTTGGGCCAAGTCCGACTTGTTCCCAGCTAATGCGATCACTATGTTTGGCGAAGCTTGACGCTGGAGTTCGCGAATCCAGTTCTGAGCACGGGTAAATGTTTCCTTCAATAAATAAATAATCACAACTGTAAAATCTGCTCATATTTTAGTTATATTTAAATTTATGCAAACAACAATCAGCAGAGTCTGTAGAACAACAGGCATTGAAACACTATAGCTTATACTCTTTTTGAGAACTGGAGAAAAGACTGAATACACAATCAACTTGCCATAATAATAAATAAAATTTATATTATCAACCTTGTTTTGTTTTCACTAGCTGATCCTCTTAATGATTTACTCACTTGTTTTTATAGATTATTTTATAAAAAGAAAGCTAAAAGTCAAACGCATACATTTAATTTGAATCTGTACCATGCTGGCACGTAAGTAGAGTAAGGTCTCCAGGCCCGCCCCCTCCTGCCGAAACCTCAAAAAAATTATCTTATTTTTCTGACACTCCTCACAAAGTAAGGGATATTAGTTGGTTCATAATTTGTTAACTGTTTGCGATGATTTTTCGGCCTATAGTTACCCGATCCGGCCATCAGCATAGTATTAACGCTAGAACTCGACCGATATTATCGGGCCGGTATGAGGGTCAGTGTCATTATTGGATATCTGGAAAGAAATATCGGTTATCGGCCGATTTTAATGGCACTTTGTATCTGCCAAGAAATATCAGTGACATATAGCGATCGCAAATTCTGTTGGTCTGTCTGTCCCAGTTTTGCTACTTTAGGCACTTCCAGGTAAGCTAGGACGATGAAATCTGGCAGACGTATCAGGAACCAGATCAGATTAATTTAGAAATTGTTGTTTCCCCGATTCGACCATCTGGGAGGGAGTGGGGGATGATTAAATCGGAAAAATTAGAAAAAAATGAAGTATTTTTAACTTACAAACGGGTGATTAGATCTTAATGAAATTTGATGTTTAGAAGGATATCGTGTCTCAGAGCTCTTATTTTAAATTCCGATCGGATCTGGTGGCATTGGGGGGGGGGGGGGGTAACCTAAAATCTTGGAAAACGCTTAGAGTGGAGGAATCGGGATGAAACTTGGTGGGAAAAATAAGCAGACGTCCTAGATATGTGATTAACATAATATTAACGGATCCGCTCTATTTGGGGGGGGGGGGTAATTCTGAAAAAATAGAAAAAATTACGTATTTTTAACTTATGAAGGAGTGATACGGATCTTCATGAAATTTCATATATAGAAGGACTCCATAACTCAGATCTCTTATTTTAAATCCCAACTGGATCCAGCGCCATTGGGGGGGGGGAAATCTTAGAAAATACTTAAAGCGGAAAGATCAGGGTGAAACTGGGTGGGAAGAATAAAAACAAGTCCAAAATACGTGACTGACATAACCGGATCAGATCCGCTCTCTTTGGTGGAGTTGGGGGGGGGGAATAATTCGTAAAAATTAGAAAAAATGATATATCTGTAAATTACGAACGGGTGATCAGATCTTAATGGGATTTGATGTTTAGAAGGATATTGTGCTTTAGAGCTCTTATTTTAAATTTCGATCAGATCCTGTGACGTTGGGGAGGGGGAAGTTGGAAGGGGAAACCGGAATTCTTGGAAAACGTGAAAATTGGGGTATTTTTATCTTACGAATAGGTGATCAGATCTTAATGAAACTTGATATATAGAAGGATTTTATGTCTCAGCTGCTCCATTTTCGACTCGAATTGGATCCGGGGACATGGGGGGATGGAGGGGGAAACAGAAATCTTGGAAAACGCTTAGAGTGGAGAGATCGGGATGAAACTTGATGGGAAGAATCAGCACAAGTTCTAGATACGTGATTGACATAATTGGAACGGATCTGTTCTCTTTGGAGGAGCTGCGAGGTGTTAATACAGAAAAATTAGAAAAACTGAGGTACTTTTAACTTAAGAACGGGTGACCGGATCTTAATGAAATTTGATATTTAGAAGGAACTCATGTCTCAGAGCTCTTATTTCAAATCCCGACCAGATCTGTTGACATTGGAGTTGGAGGGAGAAATGGGAAATCTTGGAAAACGCTTAGAGCGGAGGAATCGGGATGAAGCTTGGTGGGTAGAATAAGCAAATTTCGTAGATACTTCATTGGTGCAACCGTACTAGATTCGCTCTCTTTGGGGGTGTTGCGGGGTTCAGTGCTTTGGCGAGTTTGGTGCTTCTAAACGTGCTAGGACGATGGAAATTGGTAGGCGTGTCAGGGAGTTGCACAAATTGACTTGATTAAGTCGTTTTCCCTGACTCGACAATCTGGGGGGCTCAAGGGAGAGGAAAAATTAGAAAAAATGAGGTATTTATAACTTACGAGTGGGTGATCGGATCTTAATGAATTTTGATATTTAGAAGGACATCGTGACTCAGAGCTCTTATTTTAAATCCCGACCGGCATTAAGCCTCTGATTTACCTTTTAAATCAGTTTATTGATTCTTAGAATTTTGTTAGAGCTCATGCCATATGAGCTCTCGGCTCTTCTGGCCTCGTTACGAGTGCCATATGAGCTCTTGTTTTTTTATGCGTAAATTGTCCAGAAGATGGCACCAGGTTTCCTCAGGTAATTTTACTTGTTCAGTCACTGGGGGTGGGGCCACCAGCTAAGTCTGACCCTGGCGGAGAGAGCAGCAGATATGAGTGGAAGTATATTCATTCTCAATACACACTTGGTGCAGCAATGTTCTAATGTATTGTGACTTCAAGAACGATCATCTTCTACCAAAAGAATACAATAAACCATCCGTTTTCCGTTTAATGAATGTTCACTTGCACGGATAAAAGATCCAAGATTCAATCAGTTAAAACCATGATAAACAGTCATGGGCGCAGCCAAGGGGGAGAGGGGGTTTGTAAGGTGGGGCGAGGTACCAAGGTGTCGCCACCACGTGCAAACACATTGGGAAATTTACCTATATACCTGGGCAATTTACCGTATGTGTCCATATTTGTCGGCATATTGGACGATTTTCTCGACACATTCTTAAAATCCCTCCTCCAAATTTAAATCTCCAGCTGCATCCCTGTATCGACTGTGCCTAGCATCGATTCGTTAGTAATTCATTTGAATGTAAAATGAAGTTTTCACATTAATATGCGGATGATTAAAATTCAAAGTCCCGCAATTGAAATTTGGATAATTAATTTCAATAAATATCTTACACTTCTTACAATCAGATTTTTACGTATTTGTGTGTATGTAACGAAACCGGCTTCTTTGATTAAATTTTTTGCTTATTTATCACTTCAGCAAATATCCGCCATTTCTTTAATGTGCTCAGAAGCTGCTGATCAGAAAAGGTAAAGAAAAATCAAACAGTTCTTGTAAATGGCCTAATTTTTCGAATCTAAAGGGAATTATTGAGGCTGTCCTTTGGTTTGTAATAGATCAGGGACAATCATGTGAGTATGTATATGGGCCGAGAATGGGGGGGGGGGGGGTTAAGCTTCAGGTAATTTTTTTTTAGGAGAATTTATCGACAAATTCTATCGGTGCGATACCAATGTATCGGTATCCTAACCAAAAATCCATATCGGTCAGGCCCTAATAAACACATTTCCGGTCTAGCTTCTCGCCCTTTATCAAGTAATCTTGAAATATCTTTAAATATTAGTTTGAAATATCATCTTGTCGGGGTCTTTCGGTAGCCTCTATGGAATAGAGCGGTCATTCTTGCAATCGAACCCACTCAGTTAACAGCCTAAAACCAAGTGTTACTAAAGACAGAAAAAATGTGAAAAAAACAACAACAGTGTCCTCCATCTTTGGGGTAAAAGACAACGAATTAGTGAGGTCCGGCTAGAAAAAGTGAAAACAATGATCATCTGAAAATTCCAGTTGTGACTGAACCTTCAACTGCAGCTCAAGAACCAATACTAAATACTGAGGTAGTAGCAGACAAATGTGACGAAATAAACATTGACATTGAGCTTGACATCAAAACAGGAGTTCCGGTTCCCAATGGAACTAAGCATTATTTACTGAAAAGGCATTTTAAACCCAACAAGGACTATCCTTTCCCAGTTCATGTCACAGGCTCAAAAACAAGGAAGTTCCAAGTTAGCTGGATGGGTGAGAACGCTTGGCTAATATTTTCTGCATCGAAAAAAAAGGTGTCTATTGTGCTTTGTTCGCTTGTGTTCAAGCCAGAAGGGAGTCTCACTGTAAATTAAGGCAGCGTATCATGGAGCCCCAAGTAATTGGGAAAAACACCCTGGAAGACTTTTCCAAGTATCACTCCAACCACCACAAAAAAGACGCTGTTATTTGGGGATACTTTCTAGCAATAGTGAGGAGACAAAATTCCTTTATAGTAGAAGTCTTGATTACTCATAAAAAAGAAGAAATAGAGCTAAACAGAAAACAATTTCGTCTTATCACAGAAATAATACAGTTGTGTGGAGAGCAAGGACTTGCACTGCATGGGAACGAAGTTTCAGGAAATTGACTTTTATAGAGCCTTTAAAAAGATGAAAGTTTTGGGACTAGTTACACTATCAGATGAAAGACGATTTAATACCGAAAAAGTGTTCAAGAAAAGTGCGGCAATGCCCAGTACTTTAGCCCCAGAATTAAGAACGAACTGGTTGATAATTGTGGACAGCTCATTACTGTAAAGATTATTTATCAAGTGAAATTGGCTAGTGTTTCACTATTCTGGCGGACAAAATAACCAACACATCAAGGCAGGAACGGGTGGCTCTAGGGCTTATATTCAATATAAGCAGTAAATTATGTTCATTTGGACAGCAAAACTTTTCAGATCAGGGAAGTTTGTCGAATTTGCTGTCGTTGAAGACCTGCGAGCTGAGAGCCTTGGTCAATTTATCCTGGTCCGAATTGGTCTTGGAATGAAACTATGCAGGGGACAAGGGTGTGATAGGGTTGCAAACATGGGCGGTCATTTACCAGGAGCCCATGCTTTAATCCGGAGCAAATATTCACTCGCCAAGTATGTTCACTGTATCGCCCACCCCTTGTACTTGGTTTTGACAGACTCGAGCCAAATCTCTGATATCAAACATAGTGTAATGTTATTCCTGAAGCAATAAGTTTCTTTCACTTCATTTCCAAGTGAAGCGCTGTCTGAATAACAAGGATTTTACGAAACTGGATGAGTAGGAATGACTGCGATGCGATACAGATAACAAAACAGTTAGTTGTTCCAGCCTTTAAGGCCCTAGAAGACAAAGGGACTAATGGGGACTCGGTGGTTTCGCCAAAAGCCAGAACCTCAATAACATCCTGAGTTTGGACTTTGTATTGATCCTTATTGTGATCGTCTCTTTTTCTGGGGTACACAGAAATTTGTCCAAGCTGCTGCAGTCACAAAATATCAATATGGCTATGTGTATTCAGTGTGCCAGAAGCGTGACATAAATATTTCAAGATGTAGAAAATAAGGCGGAGGAGAAATTCAATCAGTAGTTTTCGAAAGTCACCTGCATATGCTAAAAACTTGAAACCACCATTACCATACCACTAAAGAGAAATATCGTCAACATCCCACGAGATGTTCAGGCAGAAAATCACAGAGTTTTACTATCGAGTTTCCCTTTTTATCCCATTCGTGGACCAGCTCAAATAGTCACTCGAATCCCGCCATCCTTTGCCTTAAAGGAGCCTATTGAAGATCTAAAAAAAAATGATCAATTAACATGCCTAAGATTTAACGAGCTTGGAGTCCGCTCGGAGGTTTGACCTTGTACTATGGCGGGCTAAGAGGCTGAAAGTAGCTCCCAGTCTTTTTCCGAAAACGGCAGCGGAGAGCCTAGCCCAACGTTCATATTTCCTAACTCCACATTTCATGTGTCAATCCTACTTCTGCAGCATGTATTCAGAGATCGTCTTCTTCAGTGAAAAGGCTAAAAACCTGTCTCCGCGGCCGAATGGGTGAAGGCCAACTAAATGGCTTGGCACTCTGGAATGTGTATTGAGATGTTTGTGCATCAGCAGATGAGATTCTGGAACATTTTGCTTAACTCCGCTCGTAGGTTGCAACTTGCAATAGATGAGTCTCTATTTCTTGATATGTGTGCTTTTAGTTTTTGTAGACGTTGCGTGATATAATGAGCCTTTGGCTATTTTGAGGGATTTGGCCCCCTTCCCTCGAAAAAAATTCCTGCGTACTGGTACCATGAATAGAATTAAAAGTAACTTTAAAAGCTTTCTGCGTGTCACACTTTTATATCTGTTAACAATATCAATTTTCAATTCGAACAATTTATCTTTCGTCCCAAAAATAAGGATGAATCATAAATCCATAACATTCTCCAGATCTATGTAATGTTCTTGTTACCAATGTTTAAATTCAAAGGTCGGTTTTAATTTTTGATATATCTCTTTATCGAAAATCTAGCTTTTTAAAACTCGAGTTTTAATTCCGAGTGCAACAAAATAACTTTGGATTTCAGCTGCTAATCTGCATTGACTTCGGTTTTCAAACACCTAGTGGTGTTTGCGGAAGTTACCAGTGAGAAAATCGTTTATTCCAACGTTTGATAGACTGCTTATTCCAAACATAAAAGGAAGTAAACTCCTTCTTTTAGAAGTCTCTTAACTTCCAGTTATATTATTTCAAAATAAGAAGCAACGTGGCCAAAAAATAGCAAAATTTTGTGTTATTCTTTGTTTTATCCAAGAAAAGAGAGAACAAAAAGCTTCAGCATAAACACTTCGAGCTCTATTTACGATTTAGTGATTTCTTCACAACTCTCAAGAGGAACTAAAATAAATCGTCGATCCTAAAGAAATTAAAAAAAACGTATTTCTAAGATATCAAACGCCAAGTCTTCTCAATTTATAATTCTAATTTCATCTCATCGTTGCTAAAATCGAACCAACAGTCCTAGAGATTAGAAAAACGGTGAGAAACGGAATATCAGGATACAATTTTCAATTGACTTGTTCTAAAATATATAACTAAACTAAGAGTTCATCCGTATTATACAATGACAAATTGATTGACTATCCCATAATTTGGATTCTCATGCATTTTAGCCCTATTAGGGCAAAAATTGATGTTTCAAGTCACAAAATGGCATAAAGCTACACTTTGGTGTGGCGTAATCCATTTTGTTACTAAAAAACGGGCAATACATGCTTCATCACGGTTCAAATGAGATTCTCCCAGTGTCCTGTGACAACTGTTTCAATCAATGGTCACCATTGAAAAAAAGGACACACGTCAGCATTTCCCATAAAAAATGTGATTTTCCTTCTTGTTCAAGCTTGGAGAGTGTAAACCTTCAGTCAAGGGCTTTCAATAATTTCGGTTCCAACGGGATACTTTATTTCAATTCGTCATCATTACAGGGATATCTAAAATTCTTAAAGATTTCTTCTCGTACGTTCAAATTACTGTTTACTTAAATTAAAAGGAAGATAGCTATTTAAAAGATTGAGTTATATGGGAAACAACTGTCAATTTACAGTTTTTGAAAAAAAGGCGTTTTTTGAATTTCAGTTACTATGGGCCATGATACCCTTTGGTATGACAGTGGATTGATACTCTGTTTGGCAATACAGGATCCAGAATTCGATTCCAGTCGCCGCATAGTTGGACGACAAGCTTGCTACTTGTCTCTGCAAAAAAAGCCAACCGAAACGTGGATTTGATGTCCTATGCAACGGCAATGACTCTAGAGGATCCTCTATATATTTATGGGCCGTGGTTCTCTCTTTACTCCTAAGTTCCAATGTTGCAACCATCATCAGGCAATAGTACAAATTATAAACTGACAATTATTCTAATTAATCCCAAATATGCTAAGAGCAGCGTTCAGATGGTAGTCATTTTTGCTATTACTATATCTACATACAACAATCATTATTATTATACATAATATTTTATGTTTCCCAAACGTGAGCTATATGTTTAACCCTACATAGATATTCAGAGGTCAGGTACTTGGAGAGGGAGTGGAATTAGACAATTTTTCAAATGGAATTATGTATGAATTGAGAAGATTGTAATATGCCAGTACGAGTGCGAAGTTACGCAGAGGAAAAAAGGGTAATAACAAGGGAAATAGAGGCAACACGGAGCCAAAACGAAGACAATTTACCTGATTAGTTATATCATACACTACGATAGCTGCCTGGGCTCCACGGTAATACATGGGAGCGAGACTGTGATACCTTTCCTGTCCGGCGGTGTCCCAAATTTCAAACTTGACCGTTGTGTCATCCAAACACACTGTCTGTGTTAAAAAGGCAGCTAAAACAAAATAAATTACTTTAAACTCTATCTCTCTGTTCGCCTTTCAATTATTTTAAGAACTGAAACCTTAGTTTTATTATTCCTATAACGAAGTTCTAGTTTCGTTTGGTTTTTATTGAAAAAAGTTGAAGTTGAATGTCATATCTTCATGTCAACGCATGTGCGTTGTTAATTCATAAATGACAATGTCATTACGTAAAACAAATAACGTTGATAACCCCTTTAAGGCTAGTGACAGGGATGAAGCACAATTGAAAATTAGTTTAGTACTTCGTATGCACACACAAAAGAGAAGATAAGTAGAAAGAGCAAGAAAAAACTAATAAAAACAAAAACTTTAAAGTCATATCAAATTTATAAGCACGGACATAGCCAGGATTTTGCCAAGGGGGGAGAGCCCTTTTTGTTTAGAATCACGTCACCAGCGATAACGGTCCCTCCCTCCCTCTCCAAGAATCTTCATGGATCGGCATTGGCGGTACTGTGGAATTAAGCAGGGCTCAAATACACTTCCTTATTTCGCTGACAGAGGAATTAATGCAACCCGTTGGACGTTTTAATATGACCCTAAGATTACGGAGACAATTTTCAATGGAAATAATGTCCAGTTACAATAATTTTCAAAAAGAGTAAAATCCCACACTCCTTCCTCCTTAAAGCTGCTCGCTTCACCATCCTAAAAGAACGGAGAGATAAAATTTGACTATGTTTTGCTAAGACCGCCATTTCTAATCACTGCAGTGAGGACATTTTCCCCGAATTTCACAGCCCCACTAAACCCCAACCCCCCCACTTAGCCTACTCAGAAGTCTCAACTTACTCTCTGATCCATGCTGTTACCATGAGGTTCGGGAAAGTTTCACCTCCTTTATTTTGGAGCATCTTAATAATTCCTGATACACGCCCGTGTATGTTTCAATTTTTGTGCACTATTACTTAATCTAGTCGTTTTACAATCCTTTTTTTTATTGTCAATATTTCTGATTATTCCCTTATCTTTAAAGATTTTGGCTTGCATTATGTTTTTGGTTCCAATTGTTGTAATTTTTACAATATTTGACCTGGAATACGAATTCGGCTATTTTTTTAGCTTGTGATAATTGTTTGTCATAATGTATTACCTTATAAGTATTATTTTATTTCTTTCAGCCCGGTTGTTGTTTTTTTGTTTTGTTTTTCTTAATTATACGAATTTCATTATTAGTTTTTGAACACGATATTTTTGAATCGTATATTTAACTAAATTGTGCTAATTTATTGTAGGACATTTCTATGTTTGATATATTTCCTATCTAATTGATTTTTAACACTTGTCTTGCTGCCCTGGTTGTTTCTGTTTTGCTTTCTTTTATCTTGACATATCAAGCGAATTCAGCTTATTAGAGTTAGAGCTTGTCTTATCTTATAACAAATCTTACCTCTTATCTAAGTCTGAGGCTAATATGCAATTTTGAATTAAAAAATTAAAGCAAATTAAATATATATTTCACAAATGACGTACATGTTATACCTAATCGAAAATCACAGTCAAAGAAGGAACTTTAATTCGTATGATTGGAGGGTCCAAGGTGTCTCCCGGCTAATTTCTGTTTGTTTTAAGACTTAAGTTGGTCCTTTACTTTTCATGGAAGTACTTTGTTTCTTTTTATCTATTTTCTTTGCAGAGACTGAAACAATGATGGCCTAATTAGCAAAGAATAAGTTACGTTTGTATCTTAAGGAAACTACTTCTTCAAGAACTGCTTCTTGAATATTTTTTTTTAAACGCATGTCTCAGTCAACAAAATACAGTTAACGTAAGTTAAGCTAATTAATACACCCGTTCGTGGTGACACCGCTAAATCTTTATCTACTTTATCATTAAGAAATTTTTTCCTATGAATATTGCCTAGCTTGGGTCTAAAACCCATCCAAGATACATTTTAAACGATCCCAGTGATTCATTTTTACTACAAAAGTTGAGCAGAGTATACCTGGTAAAATTGGGTGTTTTGCAGCATTTCAGACTCAGTAATTCATGTTCATTAGCGTTTGAATCTCCCTTAAAAAAGAAAGAAAAAAAACTGGTGATATACACGTTCTACCAGTAAGTGTATATAGTTCTCTGATGTTTGACAAGATTTCTTATCAAGCAATTCCATATTCAAAGACTTTAACACTTTTTTTCTCTCTCTCTCTGTTCTTTTAATGCAAAGACGTGCGTAGATACAATCCTTCAAGTAAACATACACGGGGGAAAACTAAAAAGGTCAGAAATTTAAAAGAAAATTATTAGCGGAAGCTGTTCCTCTACATAGCTTTTGAAATAGACTTTACGTAAGGATTTTTATTAATCATTTGTTGATTAATGTCGACTAACATGACCTTACTTGATATTGACTAAGTTTCATTGCTAAATCACAGCTAACGAAAATCAGAAGATATCTTCTATTGCTGGTCCAATTTTATAGATAATTTGACTCGATTTGTTCTTTATGAAAGGGAGAGAGTCAAGAAAAAGAAATACCTCTACAACTCATAACAAATCATATTGCAGACCTACACTCTATATTTGTTCACTTAAACCATCAGCAATTTTGATCTTCATTTAATTTCTATATTGAAGTCTCGATTTCTCATCTAGAATAATTCAGATTGATTAAAACCAGAGATAAATAGTTTCAACCAACTATCTATAAATTGTACGCTATATTGTTCACCAGGGCATAAATTGTCCTCCATTCTGTGATTGAAATATTTTCTCATGATAAAATATTATCGAAAAGAGACGTCACTAGCTAAAATATTTGGAGGGGGAACAAAATTTACCAACTGTCTAGGCATTTTTACCAGCCGTTTTATCAAAAGGCAGCTCCAGATTCAGGAATATATCCCCACGCTTTGCCCCATATTTTTTTTCATCTTTTTTGGTCGAATGTATTGCAAGCTAAAGACAATGTAAGATATCCGAGCCAACGTTTGTACCCCCCCCCCCAACTAAAAGGTCGTAGTTGTTAATTAAGCCATTTCACGATGATCATCTTCAAAGCTACATTCAATCGGTGGAAACAATATCCTATTTATAGAATCTACATGAAATGCAAACTAGATTAACTTCAATCTTCTTATCACAAAAATGTTTGTTAACCTGAGCAATCCGTTTTTTTTTAATATCAATCTTTAAACAACGGTCAGGTAAAACTAACCGAGAAAGTAACGAAAGGAATAAGTGGTTAGGTTACCCATTGATAAGTTCAAGTCGTAAACTAAATTGTTTAGAAAACAGACCTTCCACTACTTCATTCAGCCTATCATAATACGCTCACCTGAATTACTTCAATATCATTCCCTTTATATTAACAACCTTGATCCCTCTTACATAAAAAATAAGAGAATTTGGCATTCTAAAAAAAAAATTTTTCTCGAGGGTTGCTCAAAGGTGCTAAAGTTAGTTACTGATTCCATATTCTCTTCTTTTTTCTCTCTGTAGCCCTTCCTAAGGTGACCTTTCAATTCTTAGTCCTATCTAGAAACTTTTTTGTCTGCTTAACATGATGTGTTGAATTTATTAGCCCTAGGAATTTTACATAAATCAATGCATCGCCTTCAATGGTACTCTCTTGATATTCGTGTCTGAGTGTGAGGCTTTATTTTTTCCCTTAATTTTTTTTTCTTCAGCCCTTCCTAAGGTGACCTTTCAATCTATAGCCCTTTCTAGGAAACAATTTATCTGTTTAACTTAATGTGTTGAATTTCTTAGTCATAGGAATTATAATTAAATCAATACATTACCTCCAATGGTACTTTCTTGATACTCGTGAAACTGTCCTTTAACGAATCGCAAAACTAAGCTAGACTTTCCAACAGCAGATTCGCCTAATAAAACAAGTTTAAACTGGCATATCTTATTTGGGGGTGGAACTCCAGTTCGTGATGGTGTACTAGCCATCCTGAAAAAAATAAAAATATTTATCTATCTTTTAAGACACAAGAGAAAAAAAACAAAAAACAATTAGATGGAGGAGAAAAAAATATTAAAGAGACGTATTGGTCTTGTGCGTTAGGTAGAGAGGAAGGCCTAGCCTGAGGTTTGCCAATGGGTTAGATAGGACACTACCGTAGGATCAGCTGAAGTTAATTGGTTACATTGTAAAATGTTATTGTTGTAATAATAATAAAAAATTCAAGTTCACACAGGACAAAATGTAAATAGTCGAAAACGTAAGCTATAGACAAAGCCCGCACTTTCTTGCAAATAAATACTATCCCTACATGATAATTTAATCATATAGTTTACCAAAGAAACTTGAAGTTTGAAGTCCAAATAGAACTTTGAAGTCCAGCTGATGTGACTGAGCGTTTACAAATTAGCGTGTATCCTTTCATTACTTATTGCTAATCCAAAAACACACCAAGCCTTGTAACTGTGACTTGCCAGGAATTTACGACTAAGTTAGCAACTCCGATTGTACTACAGCCAAAACACACTCAGAAGAACATCCATCGATTAGATGAGGTCGTATACTACGAGATAGATAGGGGTTAGAAATACTAGCCGACAATACAGTTACTTCTTCTTCCAACGCCAGGTACCAGGGTAGTGGCGACAACTTTTTTGTGGTGCCCCTGAGAGTAGTAGACATTACCTACTGCAATGACTGCCAAAATCATACCAGGAGGGATATCCCCACAATATACGAAACGCCAACCGTGACTATGGATGATGAGAGGGTAGTAGTGACAACCTTCTCGTGGAGCCCTCGATAGTAGTAGGCCTGTTAAAACCCTACCACAAGTGCCTTCTACTCCTAATTTCAGCAGATGCCAGCCATTGGCCGTTCTACACACTGCCTGGCAATGAGGCACAATATTTTGTGGAATATGCTGTCCAGGTTGGATGGGCTGAAACCAGTAGTCTAATGACTGCAAAAATCATGCCAGGGGTCATTCCGTCTAGACATAATAAAGCGCCAACCGTGACACAAGAAAAGATCCCTTAAGGAGGAAAATAGTACAGAGGAAAGTTTTCTTGTTAGTGCTGGTTCTGGGGATCAAGCACCAATAGTGACTGATGGCTGGAAAGATGTGGGTCTTCCATCTCTTTTGAGGGAGGAATGTTGTCGGCCCAAGCTAGTCTTGACGTGGCAGACGGGGCTCCCAGGTTAATGGAAAACAATGGCCGAGACCATGACATCACCAAAGAACACTACCAAAAAGGCTTCAAGAAGACGAAAACAACAGAAAGGCGGTTTTTTTTCTTAAAAATTCACGCCAAAGGGGGCACTAATAGATCAGTGGCTATTGAGGTTATGTTACTTTTTTTTCTTTTTTAGTGAAGGCAACAGACGTTTGTGGCCTGAACCTTAGCTCAGTTTTTTAAGTCCACCAATAATAATAATACCAAAGGTACAAAACAATTCCTACTTGTCCCATCTCATCCCATTTGCTGAAAATTCATTAAACTGAAAAATTGTTGAAGAAGTTTGAAGTCAAAACTTGTACCTGTCTTTGTAATATTACCAACTGACGTATATTTTATTCAACATCCTAATTTATTTTCAATGTTGAGTACCAGAAGACTGCGACGTAAGAAGTTGATTTTCAAGCTTTTTGGGTTCAAAGCTTAATCTGAGTTCAAAGGTTCATTTTGATTAGGTTAATCTGAATCAGTCATTTCCCTGGATTTTATAGAAGGGAATGGTCACAAGGACAATGTTATATGTTTCTTCTTAAGGATATCTTCAAAAAAGTTTGCCAAAGAACAAACTAGAAGTGATATTCTAAAATAGGATTATAAACGGCAAGTTTAGCAGACAAAGATTTGGTTGACTAAAGAAATCTTAAAAACAACGTAAAATCCGGATTATGTATATGTTACTGTGAATGTCCAAAATCTGGTTAATATCGACATTCACCGGTGAATGTCCAAAATTCCTTTTTCTCTTTGGATTTAATTAGCTTTGCGAATCAGCTTTTCAGTCTTATGCAGGCTTTGATGTTAAAAGTTAGATTAGATAAGGTTATAAATCTCAAAAAGGAGTTAAAAACCAAAACCAAACCAACCTAAGCCAAACTAACCCAACATAACCTGTCATCATCAAACCAAGCATAAAACTGAAAAAGTTGACTAAATCCAAGGAGAAAGTGCATTTCGGACATTCACCAGAGAATATCGGACATTCACCAATTTCGGACATTCACGGTAACATGTACATATATCTTCTTGTAGCATTATTCGACTGAATAAAAATAGTAGCCAAAAAGTCCGTGGTAATGAACTGAAAGAAATAAAACCGACCAGAGCTAATTATAAACAAAAATATGTCTAAAAATGGAATTTTGATCATAATAGATGCATAAAATCAATTTAATCTCTGCTTATTTAGACACAGAAATCAACAATCTTTGGGTAGCACTATACGGCCCAATGTTCTAAAGAGCACCAAGCGCACTGCCTATGGTGCAGCTACGTGTTCTGAGCTTCACCCTCCGTTTCTGATGGAGAGTATCATAACCACCGGGTCCACAACAAACTGAAGAAGTTTGGAGAAATTTATCAAGGGCAATATCTATCTATATATCTATATATATATAAATAAGTTGTCTGTGTGTTTGTGTCTGTAGAGTGACGTCATGTTTGTGTGTCGACTGACGTCATGTTTTCGACTGACAAAATTACAGACCGGGACATCGGGACACAAATGACGACCGGGACACCGGCACATAGGGAATATAAATGACGACCGGGACAATCAAAGAGAAAGCGACCGGGACACAAGGAATGTTCGATTAGCAATCACCATCAACAAAGCACAGGGACACAAATGACGACCGGGACACAGGGAGTATAAATGACGACCAGAACATAAGTAAAAAAAAAACTAAAAAACTAAAAAAAAAGGTAAAAACTACAAAAAAAACTAAAAAGAAAAAAAACTAAAAACTAATAAAAAAAAACTAAAAAAGCTAAAAAACTAAAAAAACTAAAAAAGAAAAAGAAATAAAAAAGGAAAAAAAAAATGAAAAATAAAGGAGAAAAACAAAACTAAAAAAAATAAAAATAAAAAAAACTAAAAAGAAAAAAGAAAAAAAAAACTAAAAAAAAGTAAAAACCAAAAAAAAAAAACTAAAAAGAAAAAAAGGGGAAAAATACAAAAATTTATTTCATCATATACCATTTCAAAAACGAATGTATATACAGACCGGGACACCGGGATACAAATGACGACCGGGACACAGGGAATATAAATGACGACCAGGACACAGTGACACAACTACAACGGGGACGCCGGGGGGCACAGGGGGATATATAAATGACGACGGGGACACAGGGAATGTTCTATTAACAATCACCATCAACAAAGCTCAAGGGCAATCATTAGAATCATGAGGTATAACTAAAAAAAGGTAAAAAACTAAAAACTAAAAAAAAGACCAATTCAAAAACGAATGTATATACAGACCGGGACACCGGGACACAAATGACGACCGGGCACCGGGACAAAAGGAATATAAATGACGCCCAGGACACTCAAAGAGAAATCACAGACTGGGACACCGGGACACAAATGACGACCGGGACACAGGGAATATAAATGACGACCGGGACACAGGGACACAACTACAACGGGGACACCGGGGGGCACAGGGGGATATATAAATGACGACGGCGACACAGGGCATCGTCGATTAGCAATCACCATCAACAAAGCTCAAGGGCAATCATTAGAATCATGAGGTATAGATCTGAATACGGATTGTTTTCCCATGGACCATTATATGTTGCATGTTCAAGAGTCGGTAAACCTCACAATCTATTTATATGCACAGACAATGGGACAGCAAAGAATGTTGTATATTTGCAAGTTTTACGTAGTTAAAAACATATGTATATATATCTATCTATATTCACAGGTGGGACATAGGGACACAACTACAATGGCGCGTAACTAATATGGCACGTTACGACTTACGCGCGCGGGGGGGCTTGGGGGTCGCGAAGCGCCCCCACCAACTAGGTGTTGGGGTGGCGCGAAGCGCCATGCCGTCATGAAGTTGTTTGTCGACTCACGTCATGTTTGTCGACAGATGAAATTACAGACCGGGACACCGGGACACAAATGACGACCAGGACACAGGGAATATAAATGACGACCGGGACACAGGGACACAACTACAACGGGGACACCGGGGGGCACAGGGGGGATATATAAATGACGACGGGGACACAGGGAATGTTCGATTAGCAATCACCATCAACAAAGCTCAAGGGCAATCATTAGAATAATGAGGTATAGATCTGAATACGGATTGTTTTTCCCATGAACAATTATATGTTGCATGTTCAAGAGTCGGTAAACCTGACAATCTATTTATATGCACAGACAATGGGACAGCGAAGAATGTTGTATATTCGCAAGTTTTACGTCGTTAAAAACATATATATATATATATATATATATATATATATATATATATATATATATATATATATATATATATATATATATATATATATATATATATATATATATATATATATATATATATATATATATATATATATATATATATATATATATATATATATATATATTTATATATATATATTCACAGGTGGGACACAGGGACACAACTACAATGGCGCGTAACGACTTACGCGCGGGGGGGGGGGCGAAACACCACCCCAACAACAAAAACTTTGTGTGTCAAAGACGATATCACCTAATTTGCAGAATCGATGATGTTATCAGCTATGTTTTCTGTTTTTCGACCTAGAGGAGAAGTTTGAACTTAAGATATACCTCTCCTAGAAGAGAGGTATGATACAGAATCAGGTACCGAGAAAAAAAAATGATAAGCACAGATAATCCTTCCTAACTGCACAATATGCAACTTTCCTAAGTTGTATAATATGAAAACTTTCCAACTTCCCTAAAAAGTAACGCGCAGGGCCATTCTGATATCTTCTTCCTCATAGTGTGACACAGAAGCTTATCAAGATTGAACAAATCAACATCATGACTTATACACAAAACTATTATCCTGTCTTCATATCCTCCAGACAGCAATACTCGCAAGGTGTCAGTAGTAATAAAGCTGCTCACATGGATACACCCATTTGCTTTCCATGTTTCACAAATTACTTTCATGAAACTTGCTTTACTATTCAGAACAATCGTTGTCCTGTTTCCAATGTTTGAGCTCGTCGAGAAGGAATAGTGTCAAACCACGTAATTGGTAACAGCCACTGTAATCATTCCAAGATATACTGCAATCATTTGGATAATTACAGTCAAACAGATGCGTCATACGTATTACAGATGATATGATCCTTTCCAAATTTTGGCTTTTCATGTCATTCACACAAGCCTGTGGTATCTCTAAGAAAGTCTAGCAAACCGGAGTCAACACCGATTCAAAGCACCAATGTAGTATTTCTGAGCCCAAAAACTTCAAGGACTTATGAAACGAGATCAAAGCTCAGAATAATCTTCAGCTATTTCAGCTTACTGTTAGTGCGAAATCTATCCCCCATAGGATTCTATTAACTGTCATAAGCTCTGAAAAAAACTGCGTTTTTTTTCAAAGCAGCATTCATTAAAGTTACTTTAACTTTTGAAACTAAAGGTGCATATTAGTTCCCCTGTAGTATAAGGTACAGAGGTCCTACCAAAAGAACTGGAATAAACAGTAAAAAGTGAGTTGTTTATATTCTGCTTCTACTGGACAGTATCTGGGCAACATCACAACCCTATTGATATAAAAATAGGTTGTGTTTGTCAGAGGGAAATAATCTACATCTCTACTCAATTGGAAACTCAGGAAGCTAGAGAGCTGTTTGCTAAGTTATCACTTGTTGTAGTAATTATGTATGGTCTTAAACCTCAAAAATCTGACACACTGTAATCCTGCAGGATGAAATCACTCAAATCACTTGAATTCTTGCCTGCGCACTGATCCTACTCTAGTCGGGTAGATGTACAAATACACAAAACCAAATGTCAGCTATTATACTTTACAACTAGTTTGTCCTTCTTTGGTTTAAAATATTTGATTATCCACAAAATGATGACACTAACACTTGCGAGATGAGATGGTGTTGCAAGGTAGCACTCTCGTAAAATTTCTACTTGGTGTAGAAGTGTACAGTAGGGCCCAGAGTTCGAAGCCGGCTATAGCAGCACACTCCAGGGCTGACGCAGGGACCTTAGTAGTCAAGAAGCATTACTAATCCGATACAAAGTGTACAGTAGCGCAAAGAGGGTGTCCAAGCGTAGATGGATCTGGGTCATCTCAGGGAGGTGGGGCGGAGGGGGGAGTGGGACTTGGCAAAAGAGGGGGAGAACTTCGGATGGGGCTCATTCTATTGCAAATTCAAAGTTCTAGTGCCATATTTAAGAGTCAAAAGTGATTGGAAGGCGAACTACCTCCCGCGCCGTTTTTCCCCAAACGTATTCGATCAAAGTTTTGAGATAACTATTTTGTTCAAAAAAGTCCAAAGGTCAAATAAACATGCCTCCGTGGTTGACAACCCCCCTTCCAGTCCCCAGGGCAAGGGCTGTAAGTTAGGCAAGTTGCTCATTGTTAATGTATAAGGTTTTTATAGGAAGAGTAATTGTATAAACTTTGGAGAGGGCTCATTCAATCAGAAATTGAAGAGTTCTAGTCCTTTTTTTATAAGTCGAAAGTGATTGGAGATCAACCAGCCCTCTACCTAAGATCGTTTTTGATAACTGGTCCTTTTTTAACCCACAGGACATATAATGAACATTTTGAGGTACTTATTTTGTACTTTTTTTGTGGCTGCTCAATTGTATGTGTGGGGTTTTCCACAGGGGGAAATTATCAATGGGGACTTTTTCGCGGGGGGAAGGGAGTGTTTCCAGGGGGAAAATTCTAGCCCCCATAGACATTAATGTTGGGAAATACCCTTTAAAAGTTTTGAGTGGTTGACAACTATAACATTTTATCAATGGCAAGAAATAAAAATTAAAATGTGACATCTGGCGCTTCTTTGCTGCAACACTTCATGTTGCCCAAATAATGTAAACTCAGTAGAATATTTCTCAGTTTTTTTTTGTTTTCTTAATCTAAATGTTTTCAAACCCATGCTAGTATTGCGCCTCCATGTCAACACCACTACCTTTATTGTATTTGTTTCATCTGTTGTTTTGATGCATTTTTGCCTTCTTCTTTTTTGATACATACTTTAAATGAAATAGGATGAAGAATTCTTTTTTCTTACCATACTGGATTTCCTACTAAAGAAATGAGTGAAAAAACGAAAAAGTTGGAATTTGTTAAGGATTTCACAAATATGAATTGTGTAATGGATGACAAGTCTATTAGCAATTAATTTTCGTGTGCATGCTTAACATGCCAATTAACTCTACATTAGCTCATTATTCATTGCACACTGAATCAACGTGATATTTTTTTTTGAATTAGCTCCAAGTACCTTAAATAAAACAATATCTGTATGTTCAAAACTTGTTGATTTTTTTTTTTTTTTTTTTTTTGGCTCTATATGGGAAAATGGCTTTGATTTTTAAATGACAGCAACAAATATAGAAACTTTTTTGGGGGAGTTGAGGCAAACATGGAAAAAATGATTTCCATGAGGATATATACTTTATTAATGACTTAACCTGAAAACCCATATTTCACATCTACAACAAGAAAAAAAGGTAAATTGACAATAAAAGAAATGAGAAATGAACACAACAAATACAGAAAGGAGAAAGAAAACTACAAATAAAATAAAAAAGGACTACAATCTAAATAATAAGCATATCACTTTAGAAGTCAACTATGAACGTTGATCAACACAGACTATGTCAGTGGGAAATTGAATTACTAAAGATCGAGTAACCAAAAATCAAATAACCAATTTACCAAAACTAAACAAATACAAATTGAAAGGAAAGAAGATTAACAGTTCATTTAAACAATTTGTCAAAAACGAGCAAAAAAAAGAATAATTAGACATTCAAAGAAGTGGTGAAAACAATTCAATTTTCAAAACCACCACAGGAGCAGAGTTGAGCGTCACCTTTCCCAATTCTGAGAAGGAAATAATTTAGGTGGCTGTGACCAGTTATAAATTGGGTTAAGTAAGGAGATGGGCTGATTTTTTTAAGAGACATAAGGTCATCCTTACTACAAACTAAGTTCCTCATCCAGCTACTGACAGAACTCCTTTTTGAGATTTTTAACCTATTCTAACCTAACTTTTAACATCAAAGCTTGCATAAGACTGAAAAAGCTGATTCACAAAGCTAATTAAATCCAAAAAGAAAAAAGAATTTTGGACATTCACTGGTGAATGTTGATATTAACCAGAGTTTGGACATTCACAGTAACATATACATAATCTGAATTTTAAGTTGTTTTTAAGATCAATGAAAGTCAGGTATTATAATATTTATGCCCAAAACTTGAGCAGCTAATCTTTCAGTACAGATACTATCATCAGCAGAAAGACCAAAAAATGGAAATACAGGGGGTGAGAAATTTGGCCAGACATTAGGAAAAAATTATTAAAATAATGCAATGAGGATATTTGAATAGCCCTATGGTCAATTGGGATATACCAGAAATGGCGGCAACCTCATTTGAAGCGGTCCTAAAAGATTTGGAAATCAAAATCAGGGCAGGTCATTGAGCTGAAAGTAGGACTATCCTTATATACGTTTTCCTAATTGCCCTATCTATATGGGAGCAGTATACAGAATAGTACTTTCAATAGCACTTTTATTCTGCAACCTAAGGACTGACAGTTTTAGATCCCAAGTTAATATGGCAATACTAAGGAGGCAACTGGAATACTGTTTAATAAAATTAATTCTGCAAGTAATATGAAGAAACCAAAGTAACTTCCTATCTAAAATAACCAATAACCCCCAAGTAAGTGACATTATCTTGAATTTTAAGCATATTACCACCAAGGCATAGCTTAATAGAGGCATATTTATGCTTGGTGTTAAATAATATAACTTTGGTTTTACTCATATCAAACGTGAGTTTGTTATTTGGAGACGAATCAATAAACCTTTCAGACATTTATTGCCAGTCTTTCCATAATCGCAACTTTTGAGCCCACTATAACTATGCACACACCATGTGCACAAGCTTAAACTTTGCAATTAATGTCATTAATGTCAATATTTAACTTAAGTAAATCATTTATATTTATAGACCAAAGAAATGGACACAATATGCCACCCTTACAGCATGAAAGCTTTGAGCTTTGAAAAACAAGGAAAATTGCTTTTTTGCATGGGTAGCACTGATGTCTCCTTTTTCTGACTTTTATTCTGCCAGGATTAGCTGGTTACCACATGTAACCAGCATAACAATATAGGAGTTTTGGTACATTAAAAGCAAACCAATTAAGGAAACTTTTTAAAGTATGAAAATAAATCATTTTAGGATTGTTGCTTAAATTTTTATTTTTGTTTAATGTGGTATCATTTCTGCACAATGAGCTCAAATCCAATGATTGGCAATCGTTTTATTTCTAAAAAGCAAATTTTATGATTATTTTGTAGACAAGTCCAAACTGAAGCCATCTTGATAGTATTTGGACTAAAGACTAGCTTTAAAAATTTGTATTATAACTTTAAATTACCTGTTGTGCAGAGAGAAACAACCACATTTAGAGTTCATGTTATATAGTTTATTTGTTCTTCACTTTGAGTAAAATTAAATAAAAAAACAAGTTTTTTTTAACTGCAAGTAAGGAGCAGCATTAAAACTTAAAACAAACAGAAATTATTCCATATATGAAAGGGGTTGTCCCCTCCTCAACACCTTGCTCTTTATGCTAAAGTTTGTCTCTTTCTCACAACTCTACTTTTTAAAACAATAAAAAAAAACTTTAGCGTAAAGAGTGAGGTGTTGACAAGGGAACAACCCCTTTCATATATGGAATAATTTCTGTTTGTTTAAGTTTTAATGGTGCTCCTTAATTGCAGTTTAAAAAACTTGTTTTTTTTTTATTTAATTTCTGAATGTTTTTGAATTAATACATGTTTTGATTTTGGCTCACCATGTATGAATATTTAAAACAAAATTTGCATATTAACATTTTGTTTAGCTAAATGGCTTTCTCATAGTTTTGATCAGACAATTTTGAAAAAAAGGGGTGGGGGAGAAGGCCTAGTTGACCTCTGATTTTTTGTTACTTAAAAATACAACTAAAACTTTTTTTTTTAATGTTTTTATTAGTAATAAATATATGTAACTTAAAATTAACTAACATAACAAACTTCTATATTTGTAAAAAAAATTTATGTATATGAGGGGGTTTGCCCCCTCGTCAATAGCTCGCTCTTTACACTATCTAAACCTTGAATTTCAGCTCAATTCTTTAAGAATCACCCCTGAATTACAAAGGCCACAGAATAAATAGTTGAAATTATTAAAAATACTCTGACATTAAGAGCAAGTTATTGCAGAGGAGATGAATTGCCTTATATGCATAATATTTTCTGTTCATTTTAAGTTTTAATGCTGCTCCTTACTTCTAGTTGAAAAAACTTTCTTTTATTTATTTTCTCATTGTTTTTTTTAATAATACTAGAAAATCCCCCTTCATGGAAATTTTCTTCCCTCATTATAAATTACTCCATGGAAAGATCCTCTAATGTAACCCCCTCTCCCAACCCATCCCCACCCCAACTCAAAAAAGTCCCCCCTAAAAGCGTCTGTACACTTCCCAACAGCCATTACTATATGTAAACAATGGTCAATGTTTGTAATTCCCCCAGGGACTGTGGGGGATTAAGTCTTCCCCAAAGACATAGTTAATAGGTTTTTTTACTATGCTGAACAGAATGGCTATCTCAAAATTTGATCTGGTGAGTTTGGGAAAAAATGAGCATGAGAGGGGGCCTAGGTACCCTCTAATTTTTTGGTCACTTTAAAAGGGCACTAGAACTTTTAATTTCCATTAGAATGAGCCCTCTCATGATGTTCTAGGACCAATATGGTTGATACAATTACCCTGGGAAAAAAACAGACAAAAAAACAAAAAAAAGCATTGGCAATCTGTCTTCTGGCAAAAAATACAAAATTCAACATTTTCATAGATAGGAGGTTGAAACTTCTAAAGTGGGGTTTTCAGATATGCTGAATCTGATGGTGTGAATTTCATTAAGATTCTATGACTCTTAGGGGTTTTCCCCCCTATTTTCTAAAATAAGGCAAGTTTTCTCAGGCTTGTAACTTTTGACAGGTAAGACTAAATGTGATGAAACTTATATATATTTAAAATCAGCATTAAAAGGCAATTCTTTTGATGCAGCTATTGGTATCAAAATTTCGCCAGGTTGCTCTTTACTACAGTTTGTCACCACAAATTATTTGACAGTAAAGTATGTTTTTTACAGTTTAAAATTGTTTATTACTCACTATTGGTATTATAGCTGGAGAGACCAAGATGTAACCTGACTTTTTTTTGTATGCTGTTCAATGACTTAGTCATTATTAAAATAATATTTATTTTTATACTTCAGTTTTTAAGATAATTTTAACTGTATACTGAAAATTACCAATATAACAGCTGGTGTTAGACTATGAAAAGCATTATTACCTCAAATCACTTTTGACTGCTAAATCAATATTCTTGTTTTTTATACTTAGCTTTTGTGTTTTCAGTAAAGCACTAGTTTCCTATAAACATACAAATATAGATAAATATTATCATTTGGTTTATTTGCATTTGTTTGGTTGGTAGATATTATGGATATCCACCACACATCTAATATAAAATAGTATAGTTTATATACAGATAAAGTTTCTACATATAGAAATGTTTTAGCCAACTAGGTTGTTAATATTAATGAAAATGTATACATAAGAATTTTTAAATTTGCCAACCAGTTGGCTATTAGATCTCATTTCTATATACCTTTCAGCATGAATTAGCTGACTAGTCAGCTAATAATAGAATTATATACACTCAGCAAGAGCTAAGAGCTCATATGGCACTTGTGATGGCGTCAGAAGAGCCAAGAGCTCATATGGCATGAGCTCTAGCAAAATTCTAAGAATCAATAGACTAATTTAAAAAGAAAATCAGATTCATTAAGATTTGATCATCCACTCATAAGTTAAAAATACCTCATATTTTCTAATTTTTCCTCTCCCTTCAGCCCCCCAGATGGTCAAATTGGGGAAAATAACTTTATCAAGTTAATTTGTGCAGGTCCCTGACATGCCTACCAATTTTTATTGGCCTAGCAGGTCCAGAAACACCAAACTTGCCAAAGCACTGGATCCCCCTAACTCCCCCAAAAGAGAGCAGATTCAGTCCAGTTACATCAATGATGTATCTACAACATTTGCTTATTCTACCCACCAAGTTTCATCCCAATCTCTCCACTCTAAGCATTTTCCAAGATTTCTGGTTTTCCCCTCCAACTCCCCAATGTCACCAGATCTAGTCGGGATTTAAAATAAGAGCTTTGAGACATGGGTTCCTTCTAAATCTCAAATTTCATTAAGATCTGGTCACACATTCTTAAGTTAAGAATACCTGATTTTTTCTGAATCAACACCCCATCCAACTCTCCCAAAGAAAGCAGAGTTTCATCCTGATCAAGTTTCATCCTGATCTCTCCACTTTAAGCATTTTCCAAGATTTCCAGTCCCCCCTCCACTCATTTTAATTAAGATCTGATCACACCTGGATCCATTCTAGTTATGTTAATCATGTATCTAGGACTCGTCCTTATTTTTCCTGCCAATTTTTTCCCAATCCCTCCACTCTAAGCATTTTCCAAGATTTTAGGTTTTCCTCTCCAACTCCCCTGATGTCACCAGATCCTGTTAGGATTTAAAATAAGGGCTCTGAGACATGATATCCTTCTAAATATCAAATTTCATTAAGATCCAATTACCAGCTTGTAAGTTAAAAATACCTCATTTTTTCTAATTTTTCCAAATTAACCATTCCCCCACTCCTCCCCCCAGATGAACAAATTGGGGAAATTACTATTTATAATTTAATCTGGTCTGGTCCCTGACATGCCTGCCAAATCTCATCCTAGCTTATCTGGAAGTGCCTAAACTAGCAAACCAGGACCAACAGACCAACAGAATTTGTGATTGCCATTTGTCACTTGGTAAATACCAAGTACCATAAAAACACAAAGAATAAATGGGGATATAGGCAAATAGTTAGCTAATTCTACTGTACTAGAAACTTTATTGATTACTGACTAGTTGGCTATTCTAAACTAAAGCTTATGGGCTATATACTCACTAAAGATAAAGTTTACTTTAAGAATTTTGAATACAATAGAAGTCACCATTCTGAAGCTCTATAAGAAGCAATTCTTACATTGCTCCTAGCTGCAATTTAAGGTAAGATATTCCTGGGATCTGGTGATCTTGTGTTTTCTGTCCTAGGAATAGAGAGTGTGTTTTCTGTCCTAGGAATAGACAGATAAATAAATAGACTTATCTATTAACAAAGGAACTAACATCATTTTTATACAATCCTAATAAGGGGGTTATTGCAAGTTTTGCATCTCACTTAATCAGACTATCTGTCTTGGCTTTCAGCCAACTAGTTAGCTAATTCCATAGGTGTAATAAAATTTTTATTGATAGCTGATTAGTCAGCTAGGTTATTTTAAACTAAAGTTTATATATATGTTGGATGTAAATAGCCAACTAGTTAGCAAATTTCATAGTCTATATATAATTTGGTAAAATTCTATTTTAGCTGGTTTTTGCTATCTTGGAAAAGGGTTTTGAAGTACTTATCTCCACTCCTTCTCCCTTTAGAGGGTCCTGAAATTTGCCTATATGACAAGTCTATACCAATTGAACTTTTACAAAACAAAATTTTGGTAAAATTCTAGTTAATTGACTTCTTGCTATCTCAGAAAGGGTTTAGGTTAGGAAAATGAAACTTTCAGGGATTAATCTACAGACTAAAGTATGTCCCAGGAAGGTATTTTGAAGCACCTACCTCCACTCCTTCTCCCTCTAGAGGGCCCTGACCTTTTATGACAGTAAAAATATGTGTGTTATAAAAGTGAAACCTTGCAAAATAGATCTTCTGCTTAATTGAAGTACAACAAAATTATTTTCAGCTTCATAACTTGGCTCAATCCCATTTTATAAGGTTTTAAAGATATGCAAATAATTTTCCTAAATTTTGAAAAAAAAAAAAACATTTATATGGCTCAAAATTCTACTCAAATAACAGAAATTGCATTTCAGAACTAAAGGCAGAGAAAAAGCAACTAGTAACTGAAAATTAAGGTAAAATGTTGGTTTGTCAAGATTTCAATAGGTATAGACCTGTCATATAGGCAAATTTCAGGGCCCTCTAGAGGGAGAAGGTGGAGGTGGGTACTTCAAAATACCTTCCCAGGATGTACTTTAGCCTGTAGACCCATCCCCGAAAGTTTCATTTTCCTAACCTAAACCCTTCCCGAGATAGCAAGAAGTCAATTAACTAGAATTTTACCCAAAATTTTTACTTTAATTTTTGGTTATCCATTTCTTTTTCTCTGGCTTTAGTTCTGAAAATGCAACTCCTGTTATTAGAGCAGAATTTTAAACCATATCAATGTTTTTCTTTTCAAATTTAGGAAATGTATTTGCATATCTTTAAAACATCCCAACTTTAAAGTTGGGATAAGCAAAGTTGTGAAGCTGAAAACAATTTTAGGTAAATTTCTAGTGGGTCATATAATTTAGTTAAGATGAAAGTGAAAATGTCATTTGATGCCTTTTTTGTTCTTTCATAATTCAATAATTGATTCTGGGGCTAATTATTTCTTGAGTCCATTCTGAATCTGAGATCTTTTTAAATCCTTCCCCCATAAACTGAACCAAAAATAGAATTTTTTAGGGGTTCATTTCCCTCATTTCATAGTTGAGACAATGCTACACTAGTCTAAACTTGGTAAAATATTTAGCTTCACCTGAGTAAATTACAATGGGATATGGATAAAATATTATTTGAAGTGGTTTTAAAGTAGATCAGAATGGAAGGAAACACCAGAATCTGATTATCCTAGGCTAATAAAAACATCCTGTATATTGTGCTAGAAAATAAGAACTTCATTGTTTTATTTTATGTTTTACATATTTGTAGTTCTGTATCTGGGACCATCAGGAGAGGTATTGTCAGAAAAGTAACCATGATAGGCTAGCATAAAAAATAAAATCTTAAGGGACAACTTTTAATTATTTAGAATATTTCCTTCTGAGGGTTAGAAATTAAAAACTATGAGTATTGCTGTTTCAACATTACGTATTAGCGAAAATGCTAAGAACTTCACCTGAATTCCAATTTTGTTTATAAAAGTTGAAAGATTATTACGCCTCCAAAATAATGGTACGTTGCTGTTGTTCTTACAATTTATTCATTTATGAACTGAAAGACTTATGTTGGGTCCACACGATTCTTGTCACGTAGCTACTCCCCGGAAAAATCAGCCAGAGGCCACAACAGACAAAAGGTATATGATGAAACTACAACCTACAATGTTAAAAAAGGCCTCAGGTATCAAGTGTACCATGAATCTATTAGTAATGATTGTACTGTATGTTGGAATACAGTACTACAATTGATCTGATCAGCGGCTAATTCAATGAGCATTGAGCCAAAAGTGAAAAGTAACCACAAGGTATTTTATGATTATTCCATGATTCATAACTGATGATTTTGAATATTTTACGTATAACAATTGTTTGGTATAAATTTTTTCTGAGAAGCCGCTTATGAAAACGTTTTTGGAAGACAGAAAAACACATGCAGCGATATCCAAATCATCGTGGTTTGCGGCTCTCCAAAGCTGCGCCAAAAAATATTTTGGTGTGACTATGACAATTACGGTCAGTGGCAGTACAACGAACACATTTAGGTGGCACCTTCCCTGAATTTATTCAGTGGCGCTTTAAAAACTTATCCTTTTCCATCTAATGTTAGAAGTATACTAAAACTACACATGCATCTTGTTATTTAATGAAATAAGAATATTTCATTGAATTACTTTATTATGTTTCCAATATTTCATCCTGCCCCTTTGGTGCTCTATGGCTGATTATCGACAGTACTTGGTTTATTAAAGAATACCTAGCAAGTTACCTTAGTGGTGTTTATGACATACCACAAATATTTGTGTTCTTTATTCGAACTGAGCGCTATGTTAATTTGAAACTGAGAAGTAGAAAATAACAGCAAGTATTGAAACAGCAAGTTGAACTAATAAGAAATCCTTTATTTGAAGGTCTTGAAAGGCTTATGAATATCATCGATAAAAATAAGTTTCTTCACCCAGTGCGATTCCAACAAAAATTGGTTGGCAATTACGGCAAGCTTTGCACACGTTAATACCCTTTTCATTGGTGCAATTGTAGTTACCATAGATTGTACCTTATGTACCAAAAGTGTTATCAATTATATCTGGGACAAAATCTTTTTTGAACAGGCAGCAAAAGAATTCATAGCCTAATAGTTATTGAGTCGTTCCGAGTGATAAGAGCCTGAATAAAAATCTTGGTGTCAGTTTTGTATCTAACTATCTTCGTAATTTTGAACGAGAATTCACTTCAACAAAAATTGGTTGGCAATTACAGCAAGCTTTGCACACGTTAATACCCTTTTCATTGGTGCAATTGTAGTTACCATAGATTGTACCTTATGCACCAAAAGTGTTATCAATTATATCTGGGACAAAATCTTTTTTGAACAGGCAGCAGAAGAATTCATAGCCTCATAGTTATTGAGTCGTTCCGAGTGATAAGAGCCTGAATAAAAATCTTGGTGTCAGTTTTGTATCTAACTATCTTCGCAATTTTGGACGAGAATTCACTTTTTATCAGCGGTTCGTTAGCGACGAATAAGTAGTCGTCACTTTTTCGTATCTTAGTTACGGCGGAATCCATAACTGTAGCTGTGACCCATGGGATGTCTTTAGGGAAATAAACTTAAAGGTGATTCTTCAGTTTCTCCTTCATAAGCTTAAATCTCTCCTTTTCGGCCTTTACAGTTGAGGAAAAACTAGAAAGTAGGATGCAAAGACCATTTGCGAGTTCATACTCGTCATCATCTGCAACCAGATTTTGTCTTCTTATACTAAGGAAGGCACCTGATGGAATTTTGGCATTATGGGAAAAAAGATGAGGGTCCGGCTTTTGGGTAAATCAATTTTCAATGATCTAAATAGATGATTTAAGAGTATCATAGGGCGTAACTCGTCATTAGCCTGAAAATTGGCAACTGGGTATCGGGGCCAAAGAACCACGCCTGGATTGCTAAATATTTCAAATCAGAAGAAATTCTCTAAACATTCGAAGTTTATCTCTGTTCTACTGTTTAAACTCATTTAAATGAAGCCGCCACTGTAAATCGAGCTCACTTCACCAGTCCCTCAGTCTCAGAATTTAAGCAATCCATGGACTGTTATGAGATTTCGAAGCTTATGCATAATACAGTCACGAGACTGAGACTGCATGCCGTCCAAACGGCAAACTGTCACCATATTTAGTCCCTTGTGATTGCACAATGTTAAATGTTCGCCACTTTTTCCAACAGCCTGAGACTAGCACAATAGTCTCTTCAAAGATTTTCAGCTGTTTTGTAATCGACTGTGCTTACAGGAAAATAATTGGAAAGCGACATTATTGGAAAATGAATCAATTTTAGTTTGGTGTTTGGTAGTATATTGTACTATACTTGTCATAGCAACAGTCTGGCTAATCAAACATAGCCAGACAGATGCTAACCATATAAAAGAATTACCACAATTCAATCACTTTTCTGGTGTAAGAGTTACATAATGAAAAATGGCTATAAAATGCAATGAGCTAGACAGAAAGGGATAACTTCAGCTACAGAATCATCAGAACAACCCCAAAAGAATCCGAGGCAAAAATAAATTTCAAAGGTAGAGAAGTTATATGGAATAATGGGTATTTTGAACCCTTTAATACATTCAAGGAACTATACCACTATGTTCTTATCGAGTAGCCTGAAATAGCTCGTATTAATGTAAGTCCAAAAGAAGATCTAGACCATTGACTTTCTTCAGCAAAGCCGAGTTACAGGCTAATTTCTCTTTGCAGCCACCAAAATTCTGTTCTTTCTTCTTCACTGTGTAATTGCAGCAAAAGTAGTATAGTGGTTCAATAGCCGAGAAACACATAATTTGTAAAACTGGTTACTATTCCTTCAACAGGTCCTGTATGTACATAATTAGTTTTCTTAGCAACCGGATCCGGTCATGAACCTTCCCTAGCAACTAAATGGCACACCTCATTTACACATTACAGATATTACACCACATTTGAATGTACCAGCCGGTTCATACTTAGTATTCAGTAATCCCATGACAATTCAAAGGACAAAAATTATTTTCAGGTTGAATAAAACGGGATTACTTGAAATTATCATAAATTTAACCTCAATATCTCACTAATACTATATTTTAATGTATGCAATTAATATTCTGCATTCCCATGACAATTCTATGAATAAATTTTTATTCAGGTTAAATTAAACAAGTATTCCAGCCGTACTTCATATTCTCTACTCTAGTATAATGACAATCCTGTGAATAAATTTTTACCCGGGTTAAATGAAATCGGTTTATATACCATAAGTTTTCTACATTGATTGAATATAAAGCGGTACTTTCAATGTATTATATTAAAAGACACCGAGAATAGAGGTTTAATATAATTTAACTTAAAAATAAATAAATAAATAGAAATGAAATAAACCTAAATAAAAAAGTCACTAAAATATTGTTTTTCTAAAACAAAAAATCATGAGTAGCATAGGTATACCCTTTTCATTTTGTGTTTCAAAAATATGAAAAGCGAATTTTTTTGCTATTGGCTTGAAAAAAAAAACATCTCTTAATATTTTAATTGAATTTGTGCTCTTGTAATTGACTGTGGAACATGAAGAAATTGACTGCTATAATCGAAAAGTGAACTATAATATACTTGGGTATGATAAAAGCTCGTGGACTACTACATTATGCCATATGGATATTTTATGTAAATATAGAGTATTGTATATGCCATTATTTCAATAAGAATATTTTATTGAATTACTTTCGTATGTTTCCAATATTTTATGCGGCTTTCCGCGTGGTACTCTATGGTTGCTCTTTAACAGTAGTTGGTTTATTGTTTTTAATCAATACTAATTGCACACAGGAAGGATAAAAACTTGCATATTTTGTAAAAAAAAGTGAAAAAAGATGAAATATTCCAACAAAGTGGGTGCACATGATAAAGTTTTCGTTGCGTTGAATGCTGAGAAAGATAAATATTTGAACTATGAAACGAGCACTAGCGGTGAAAAATAGAAACATATGCATCCATTGTCATAACAGAGAGAGATTAAATTTCTTTGGAATGTCAAAAAAATTCAACATTACTGATACTGGATATGCGAGACTAACGTTTCCAGAGATGATAACACCCAAAGAGTACAAGCATGAAAATGATAGTCGATGACTAGGGGCAACTTCTTAATAATGTTTCTGGTAACACGTTATCGCTTGATAAATCCTGTCGCCATATTTAGGGTATTAGCATCCAACAGAAGGTAAAAAGAAGACAGACATACTGCTGCAGTATTATCATAAATCATATCTTGTCTACATGTCGAAACTGATTTATCTACTGGTTATGAACAAAGAGAAGAGAAGAGCTACACTATCAAGAGAGAACATAATGAATTATTGTATATAACAGACTCAAAATGTCCAAAGTTTTTCAATGATATTAATAATGTGCAGTATTGTATGTAACGTTGTTTCAATAAAAATGTTCCTTTTGCATTTTGGCGTTATGATAGGGATTTTCATCAGGCTCGTACTAGAATTGAACATGATATGTTGACAATGAGGTTGACTAAGACAATTTGAAATGATGTCTACGTAAAATTTACAGCCCATTAGCAAATGGTTCTGTCAAGTGAATATTTTGGAAGGGGGCCATAGGACAAAAGATTGTTAAATTGGTAAATAATTGAGAAAAAATTGCAGACTTAAATCAAGGATTTGTTTTGCAATTAGCCCGTTTTAAGGAACTGTTTGGTATTGCATGCTAGAAACAACCTTGAATCAAGGAATGCACCCTGGGAAACCATCATTGATTTTGAAAATTGAAAAAGTTTTTTTTTACAGGTTCATGTAAGAATTAGACATAGTATGTTGGTAATGAGGTTGACATAGACAATTTGAAATGATTTCTACATAATTTTGGCGGGTTATTAGCAAATGGTTCTGTCAAGTAAATTTTTTTTTGGAAGAGTGCCATATGACAATAGGTTGCGATAATTATAAAAATTTCAGCCGTTTCCAAATCTTATGGCATTATCAAAATCATGTCAGAAATTATCAAACAAATTGCGCTACATTATCAAAACCCAGAAAGGTATAATGAGAGTCTTCTATGATACTCTCAAACCTTTACATTATTATTATTATTATTATTATACATTATTACATTATATATTACATTACATTATACATGTAATGTAATATTACATATTATATATTATATATTATATATATTATATATATATATTATATATTATATTATATATATATATATATATCTATTATATATATATTAATTATATTAAAATTATATATATATATATATATATATATATATATATATATATATATATATATATATATTATATATATTATATATATATATATTATATTATATATATATATTATATATATATATTATATATTATATTATATATTATATATATATTATATATTATATATTATACATTATATATTACATTATACATTATACATTACATTATTATTATACATTATAGTATTATTAGAATCTTGCAAGTTATTAACAAAATCTTTTATGATATTATGAAAATCTTACCCGATATTAACAAAAATATTTTCTGGTACCATCAACACGTTTCTGATATCGTCAAATCTGATATTATGTTATCTAAATCGTGTCTACTAATACTGAATTTAACAAAGTGCGATCAAATCTTGTCTGTAATAATCAAGATTATCAAAATCTTGCCTAGTATTACCATACCATTGCTAAGTATTACCAAACTCTTCTATGATGTTATGAAAATATTTTCGGATATTATGAATCATCTCGCAGTACAATATCAAAATCCCGACAATTGTAACGAGAAGTCTATTTGACAGTATCAAAACCACGCATGATATTTTCAAAATCATGTAATTTATTTACAAAGTTTTGTACGGTATTATCATAATCTTGCAAGTTATTAACAAACTTTTTTAGCTTCAATAAAAACTTGTCTGTTATTACCAAGATCTAATATAGTGCTATCAACAATCAAGTTAGCTATTAAGAAAGCTTAACACAGTGCTATCAAAATCATGTTTGCTATTATTAAGATTATCAAAATCTTGTCAATATTATCAATACTTTACATGATATTATCATAGTCTTACATGCCATTACTAAATCGTGTTAAATATTACAAAATCTTGTCTTCCAATTTCAAAGTCTTGTGAGATATTATTGAGAATCCTTTCCGGCATTACCTAAATATCGCAAGTTAATATGAAAATCTGGAATGGTGCTAGCGAAATCGTGTCTGGTACTATTTTAATATCATCAAATATTACCAAAATCGTATGTGGTATTATAAAACATCTTGCACTACATTATCTAAACCCCAATATCTGACTGGATATTGATTTAATCTAATGTGATGCTGTCAAAATCATTTGCACTATAAGCAAATTTTAACATAGTGTTAGAAAAATCGTGTATTATAATCAAAATTATCAAAATTTTGTCAAATTTTATGAAAACTTGGTGCTTTCAATTACTTTCACATTTAGAAGTCTAGATGGTGAGACGTTTCACTTTTTGAAGTGCTGCCATCTTTTAGGCTTTAGCTAAAGATGACAGAATAACTAAATTTTAAGCTAGGTTACATTGAGTTAACTGCTTTCAAGTTAGGTTCGTTTAGGTTCACTTAGCGTGGCTTGATAGCAAACGACAGGATTTTGATACCGGTATGTTAAATTTTATTAAGAGTGGAAAACATTTGATCATACCATATTGAATTTTGGTAATAACACGTACGTTTTGATTGTAGTTGAAAATTTTTTGTTAATGTCAGGTAATATTTTGATACAATGCAAATATTTTTTAATTTGCAAGAGTTGGGTAATGCCAGAAATGATTCTCATAGTATCTCACAAGACATTGATAATGCAAGACAGACTTTGCAATATTTCACAGGATTTGGTAATATCATGCAAGCATGCAAGACTTTGATAATATCATATAAAGTGTTGATAATATTTGACAAGATTTTGTTTATCTTGATAATAGCAGACATGATTTTCATAGCACTCTGTTAAGTTTTTCTAGCAGCTAACTTGATTTTTGATAGCACTATATTAGATTTTGGTATTAACAGACACATGTTGATTGTAGCTGAAAATATTTTGTTAAAAAATTGCAAGATTATGGTAAAACCATATAAAATTTTGTAAATAACTTGCATGATTTCGATAATATTATGTATGGCTTTGATATTGTCATATAGACTTCTCACTACATTACATAAAAGAAACTAGTTTTTTTAACTGAAAGTAAGGAGCGACATTAAAACTTAAAACGAACAGAAATTACTCCGTATATGAAATGGATTGTCCCCTCTGCAATCCCTCGCTCTTTACGCTAAAGCTTTTAATTGTTTTAAAAAGTAGAATTGTGGCAAAGAGTCAAACTTTACCGTAAAGAGCGAGGGATTGCGGAGGGGACAACCCATTTCATATACGGAGTAATTTCTGTTCGTTTTAAGTTTTAATGTCGCTCCTTACTTTCAGTTAAAAAAACTAGTTTTTTTATGTAATTTCTGAACGTTTTTGAATTAATGCATGTTTGATTTTGACTCTCCACAAGTAAATTATTAAAATGAAATTTGCATATTAATTCCTATTTTGGCTAAATGGCTTTCTCTTAGTTTTGATCAGACGATTTTTAGAAATAAGGGATGGAGAAGGAGGCCTAGTTGCCATGCAATTTTTCGGTTACATAAAAAGGCAACTATTAATTTTAATTTTTAACGAATTTTTTTATAAGCAAAAAAATACGTAACTTTAGAATTAACTTACGTAACAAACTTTTATATTCTTTAATTTTTATTATGTATATGAGGGGGTTTATACCCTCGTTCTTTACACTAAATCGTAAGTTTTGTCCCAATTCATTAAGAATGACCCCTGAATCAGAAAGACCGTAGAATAAATAGTTCAAATTACTAAAAATATTATAGCATAAAGAGCGAGGTATCTATCTCCTCCTAAATACCTCTCTCTTTATGCTAAAGTATTTTTAGAGCCACTCATATGCGTAATAATCTCTGCTCTTTTAAGTTTCAATGCTACTCTTTTCTTCCAATTGAAAAAAAAAATTTCCATGTTTATTTTTACATTTTTTTTATAGTAATTTTAGAAAATCCTGCACCCTTTTCATTGAATTTCTGTTCCCCCATGACATATTTCTCCATGGAAATATCCTCCCGCATAGCCCCCTCCCCTCAACCTCACCCCCAAACCCCCCCCCCCCCCCCCAAAAAAAAATCCCCTGAAAACGACTGTACGCTTCCCAATAACTATTATTATATGTAAACATTGGTCGAAGTTTGTAACTTGCAGCCCCTCCCCCAGGGACTGTGGGGGAGTAAGTCATTCCCAAAGACATAGTTATTAAGGTTTTTGGCTATGCGGAACAAAATGGCTATCTCAAAATTTTGATCTGTCGACTTTGGAGAAAAAATGAGCACGGGAGGGGGCCTAGGTGCCCTCCAATTTTTTCGGTCACTTAAAAAGGGCACTAGAACTTTTCATTTCCGTTAGAATGAGCCCTCTTGCGACATTCTAGGACCACGTGGTCGATATGATGACCCCTGGGGAAAAGAAAAAAACAAAAAAACAAACAAATAAACACACACCCGTGATTTGTCTTCCGGCAAAAAATACGAATTTCCACATTTTGTAGATAGCTTGAAAATTTTGCTATAGGGTTCTCTGATACGCCGAATGCGATGGTGTGATTTTCTTTAAGATTCTGTGACTTTTAGGGGGTGTTTTTTCCTATTTTCTAAAATAAGGTAAATTTTTTCAGGCTCGTTACTTTTGATAACGAAGACTAAATTTGATGAAACTTATATATTTAAAATCAGCATAAAAATATGATTCTTTTGATGTATATTTTAGCATCAAAATTCCATTTTTTAGAGCTTCGTTTATTATTGAGCCGGGTCGCTCCTTACTACAGTTCGTTACCACGAACTGTTTGATTAGTCGTGACTTTGATATTGTAGTGAGGAGCGTAATTTTCTATGGGACAGGGAGGGGGGAGCAACTGCCCCTTCCAGACATTAGTTTGACCCCCAGACCCCAGTTTGATCCCCACCCACACACCCAGCTGAAATTTGGTTTCTTCCAAAATCTTGTCAAAACTAAGATAAACCTGCATTATTCTAGTATCAACAGAAACAGATCAGATTTTGGAACATATTTACCTTTATAATACCATAAGTTACCTTTATATAGTACTATAAAGTATCTTTATGGTAATTTTACAGTTTTAAATAATACCTTTATGGTACCAAATGGCTTATTTTTTTAGTTTTTGCTGCAATTTCCTCTTTAATTAGCGAAATTATCTCCAACTTTGCCCCCTCCCAGGATTCTGACAAAATTACGCCCCGGATTGTAATGCGAGATGATTCTTAATACCAGGCAAGATTTTGATATTATCATACAAGAGTTTGGTAATACTTGGCAATGGTTTGGTATACTCGGCAATATTTTGATAATCTCGATAATAACAGACACGGTTTGGTCACACTATATTAAATTCGGTAATAGTAGACACGATTTAGATAAGTTTGAAGACCAGGGGGCAGCAGCAGTTTTAGGGCTCATAATCTGGGAGGACAAAGTATAAGATAAGAGAATAAAAATATATATAAAAGGAATTTAATATTGTATGTCCGATAAACGGGGGGGAGGCAACTGCCCCTTGCCCAGACCCAGAAATACCACAGCCAAGGGACCAGTATTCGCTTAGAGCAGCAGAAATTAGACGCATAAACAATTTTTGAAGTACCTCTCCCCCCTGCAGAAATGGGATCCCCCACACCCTGAATCAAAAAAGAAATTTGTTTGTGCAATTTTTCTAAATTTTGTGGTATTAACATTCATGTCATTTTTTTGTCTCGTCAATTCGTGAATTGGTGCCCCCACACTATGCAATGAAAAATAAACTTGCTTTACTAAAAATTCAGCACGAAATAATAATATTTTGAGTTGAATACCTTGCTAAGATCACTTTAAAGTTCAACCTGCAAAGTTCAATTGACTTTAAGGTGGCTAATTAAGGCACTTCGATACCTTAAAGAATTACCCTATCTCGTCTATTGTAAGGTTGTTTACTTTGTGTGGCCAAACTATCTAGTTGCCTTTTTAAGTGATCAAAAACATGGAGGACAACTAGACCCCTCCCCACTCCTTTTTTCTCAAAATCTTCCGATTAAAACTATGAGAAAGCCATTTAGCAAAAAAAAAAAAAAAAAAAAAAAAAAAAAAAAAAAAAAAAAAAAAAAAAAAAAAAAAAAAAAAAAAAGCGAATTTCGTTTTAATTATTTATGTGCTGAGAGCCAGAATCAAAACATGCATCAATTCAAAAACGTTCTGAAATTAAATAAAAAAAATTATTTAACTGAAAGTAAAGAGCGACATTAAAACTTAAACCGAACAGAAATTACTCCGTATATGAAAGGGGAGTTTCCTCCTCAAAGCCCCGCTCTTTACGCTAAAATTTTTTACTGTTTTAAAAAGTAGAGTTAAGAGAAAGAGTCAAACTTCAGCGTAAATAGTGGGGCTTTGATGAGGAAAATCCCCTTTAATATACGGAGTAATATCTGTTCGTTTTAAGTTTTAATGTCGCTCATTACTTTCAGTTAAAAAAAAACTTGTTTTTTTTAAATTTAATTTTCAAAGATTCTTCCATAGCACTTTCAACTTCAAAAGCCATGGTTAGCAAGACAGATTAGCTTTTTGACTTCACAGTACCTGGATTAGGCAGTTGACAGATTAGCACATTGTAAGTATTGTTTGAATTTTCTAATTGCTTGATTTAGCCTAATCACTCAACGTGAAATGCACTGGAAAACGCGGTTTAAATGATATTGTTTCTTTATAACTTGAGTAACAGCAAAAGTCAGACTATAAATAGCTTACACGGCAAAACAGGTCCCAATGAGCAGCTTTCTTTGGTTCCATCATCTTAGTCGATTTGATGTATTAATTTTTGCCTATGGATTTAAGCTCTTCGGTACAATCCTCCTGAGTTTCTACTGGGTTCAAGGTCACTCAGACAATATGGGCATATCATTACTACAGTCATCCTATAGCGTTCATCTTACTAAAGCTTTTGTTCTCCTATTTCTACTCATGTTTTTCAAAAAAGGCCTCAGCACTTAAGTGATGAGTTTTGAGGCTAACAATATTTAACTAGAGACAGGTCAAGACTAGCTTAGCTGGGAAACTAAATGGATTAAGAAATTTCGATGCTAAAAATTAGTGATTACGCTTAGATTTTGGCAATTCTGCCCCTAAAAAAGAGAAAATGTGAAAAGAAAGCTGAAACATTATCTGTAATAGATAGATAAAATTTCTATAAATGATACACAATATCCATGTTTTAAGGTATATAAATCAATCTGCATGTTTTTTTTGCTGAAAATGATCTATACTATAACAGCACCTGGAAAGTTATCACTCCTGACAAATATCTGATGTAAAAAAAGAAAAAAGGAAAAAGAAGAAAAAAAAAGAAAAAGAAAAAAGGGAGTATTTTCAACTATAAGACGATTCTATGTTTCAAATAGTTATTGGTAACGAACTGTATGGAGCTATGCGGCTCAATAGTAACTGAAACTGTAATAAACAGAGCCTTGATAATAGTAGATACATCAATAGAATCGAACTTTGATGCGTATTCAATTTATATAAAATTCATGAAGTTTATTGTTACCCATCAAAAGTAACAAGCCTGAGAAAATTTGTCTATTTTTTTAAATAGGGGGAAACACCCCTAAGAAATTAAGTGATCCTAATGAAATCACACCACAAGATTCAGAATATCCGAGAACGATGCTATAGAGGTTTCAAACTCTTATATACAAAACGTAGAAATTTTGCCAAAAGCAAGATCACGGATGCGTGTTTATTTACTATTTTTTTAGGGCTGATCGTATTGAACCAGTGATCCTAGAAGATCGAGAGAAGGCTCATTTGATCGGAAATCAAAAGCTCTTATGCTCTTTTTAAGTGAATAAAAATATTTAAGGGCAGCTACCCCCCTCTAATTATACGATAAAAAATTTGAGATAGCCATTTTTTTCAGTATAATTGAAAGATCTTATAGCTGTAGCTTAATGACTTGCCCCCCCCCCACAGCCTGCCGGGAGGGAGGGGAAAGGACTGCAAGTTATGAACTTGGCCTATTGCTTACATATATTATTGGCTATTGGGAAGTATAAAGATATTTTCGGGGGGGGGGGGGGGAGTATGTTTTTTATTGGGGTTGCTTACATGGGAGGATCTTTCCATTGAGGAGTTTCCGTGGGGGAAGGGAATTTTCCATGGGAGGGGGAGCTAGATTTCCTAGCATTAATTAAAGAACTATCAGATATTAAATAAAAAACAAGTTTTTTCAACTGAAAGTAAGGAGCAACATTAAACTTGAAACGAACTAAAATTATTACGTATGTGAGGGGTTACCCCCTCCTCAGTACCTCGCTCTTTACGGTAAAGTATTTTTTTAATTTGTAGAAAGCTTATAATTATATATAAGTGTCCCTATGTATCAGGAATCATTCTTAAATAATTGGAACAAAAAGCCAAACTTAAGCGTAAAGAGCGAGGTACTGAGGAGGGAGCAGCCCTCTTTTATACGTAATAATTTCTGTTCGTTTTAAGTTTTAATTTTGTTCCTTACATTCAGTTGAGAAAACTTATTTTTTTAGTTTTATTTAATCCGTACTAGGGTGAGATCCCCAGTGCTCAACCAGAGCCTGATCTTGGCCAGATGTTCTGATTAAAAAGTCTTTACTATACATAGACAGCAGGGTCCTAAACTTGGACATAATATTTATAGGGCTAGATAGTAGTGATTGACTGATGGTTAGGACAAGACCATTTGAAATTGGCTGACTATAATCTTGGAAAACATCTGGTCTTTCAAAATTTGAATTTTGACAAAATTTACTTTTGCACTCTAGTTCATAAAGACAAATTTATTCTGTTTCACAACTCTTGCATTAGATTAAGCCTATTCAATGTTGACTGTCTCTGTTATTAGGATATATTGTTTTAACTGTAAGATCATGTGTCAAAGATCAGACAGCATTTTCTGAGACTAGACTGAAGCTTTAAACGTATGACCAAGATTAGGCTCCACTGTTGCTTATCAGTGTATTTAAAATTGTAGGTCGCATAGCGTAAGTCGTATAGTTAAACGTATAGTTACATATTCAAGCTAATCACATACTTGTTAAAAACATCTTGACACAATCCAATGGTGAAACAGTCCTTTCTGTTTCACTTTCTAGGTAATATGATAAAGATTTTTACAAGGATTTAGCTGTTAGAGAGTGGATTAGCAGGCTACTGGGTATCCTAACCTATGCCAAAAAAACTGAGCACTTTTTTTTATCTACATAGTAATATGTATGGAAAAAGGAGATATATAATAGATGTCTTCTAGGAAAATACTCGGAAAATCAGAGGGTTCAGCCTTTCAATACAAGGCAATAAAACACAAGTTTTTTTTTCATTCGTAAAACCTGGAAGCAGCAAGGACATCAAAATGAAAACATTTTTCGCTCTTTAGCTCCATCTTAAGTCTGCTCAAACCCGAAAACAGGGGCTTTCTGCAATTTTTCTTGTGGTTGTTATGCAATTATTGAGATTTTCTCGTTGCGTATATTCTCTTCTCTGTTGCCACATAAATCGTAAAAGGAACAAGCGGACACTTCTTGTTTACAATTAAGCCCAACCAAATGGTTCTAACACCCAATTTATCTGCACCTGATCGTCGAGCAATACAAAAATCAATAAGGTGGACTGTTATTTTCAAAAGGGCTATTGAACAAATATAGGCTAGTGGGAACATGTATAAAAAAAAAAACTACATCTGATCGTCAAATAATAGAATACTCAATAGGGTGGTATAACCGTTATGTTCAATAGCACTATTTAAGATGCTTCCTTTAGATAAGTCAATTAAAAAATAATTCTAAGTGTTTAGCCTTTAATAATTTCTAATATATCCATATTAATGCACAGCTTAGATATTTGACAGTGGTTATCTTTTGCAATAAAAATAAGAAATGTTGCAGTATCTAGAGCTCCATGGTTATATTTCCTTGCTCGTTTTCTGGTGATTTTACACAAAAGTTTCTTACTTTCAAACTTGGCATCGGGTAAGCGTAAAACTACATAACTGAATTTTTTTTGAGGTTTTCCTATATATTTTTTTTAAAGACGTATATGGTTGTGAAGTTTCCACTTAGCCAATTTTAAGAATCAGATTTCATCCATTCCAGTGACTGAAAACCGCTAAGTAAACATTCGCACAAAATAAGATTTTTGATCAATGAATAAAATAGAAAATGCACGTACTTTTGCTTAAACCTCTGCTAAGCCGCACCCGTAGTAAGTTTCAAAACAAAAACAAGTTTCTGACTCTTTTTTCCTTGGTTTTTGATATATTTTTTTTAAACCTTCTTCTTGGACTGAAGATAGCTTAGTATATTTATTTATAGAAACATCGATTATGCCCCAAATAAAGAAAAAATATTTCGTACTGTTTCATTTTCTAGGTTTTCAGTGTTTTTCTGTTTTTTTAACATTTCCCTATTTCAATCACCTGCTGGAAGATTTTTTATTTTCTCTTTATTATGTTAGGTCACATGCCCCTGGACTCCTGTATTCTGGTGGTCCCCTCTAGTCATTTGCAAAATTGCCATGCCTTAATCGAAATTGGTTTTAAGATCAGTTTAGAAGTTGGCTCAATGATACGGCAACGTTTGTGGCCCAATAACCGCTTTTCGGAGGTCAAGATTAATCTCCTAGTAAATGCTATACACCTATTCTACCAAATAAAGTTTTTTAGGCGACACTGAAAACAGTAGCTTTTGTACGGGCTATGACAAACATATAAACAATTAATTCTACTTAATACAGAGTTGATTTAATGTACCAAATTGGACTAATTATATACATTTGTAACTTAAATAAATAAAGGAAAATTAAATGACACAATCTCTGCACAATTTATAGACACAAATGATTATACACTAGCTTGGCTACACAGAGGAATTTTAAACTGTACACAGCACCAGATTTGTAAAAATACGAAAGCATCCTTCGCTCCTTCCCACTCATTGGAATTTACATTCATATACGATATTTGATTAACTACCGTCATCACCTTTTTTACTACTTTTCGTACTACTTAGGTCAACAGCCCCAACATCATCATTAGCACCGGCAACGCTAGATGTTTTACTCAGATCAATACCACAAGAAGTAGCAGGTTCTTGTACAGAACTTCTACTTGTCGACTTTGGTGGCGTTTCACTACTTTTACGTTTCAAGTCTTTCGGTTTTTCGTCCAACATTTGTTGGATTCCATTCATATCTGGGAAGTGCATTGGCATTCCAGGAGGCAGGCCAAACGGATTAAGAGCTCCCATACCCAAAGAACTATACAATAAACCCGGATTACTCATTAGTAACGAGTTTAAGTCGGCAACTGATGGTGCACCTCGACCAGTGCTCCCACTGGAAGAGCCTTTCTTTTCATCTTTTCCTCCAGTGCTTTTGGAGGTAGAAGGCCCCGCACCAGTCATATCAAAACTCATATACTGAGGAAATAGAGGATTTGCAAATTGTCCAAGAGCAGCTGCAGCTCCAAACGGCATGAACATTGATTTAGGATCTAAGCATCCAAACAATGGGTTTTTTGGATCAAAATATTTCGGATCAATACCACCAAACATTGAATTTTTCGCAGTGTTCTTAGGATCCATAGCTGCTAACATTTTTGGATCAAGAGATGCAAGCATTTTAGGATCCAGCCCAGCTAGCATTTTAGGGTCAAATCCTGCAAACATCTGTTGAAATTTAGGGTCCATGGCAGCAGCAGCTGCTGCTAGTTGATTTTTCGGATCTAAAAGGCTGCTTATATTCTTAGAATCCGTCAAGCCCATACTTTTCGGATCTAGCATACCAAGAGCTTTTGGATCAAGCATTGCCATTGCTTTTGGGTCAAACATGCCCAAGCTTCCCAATGTTTTAGGATCAAGCATAGCTAGCATCTTAGGGTCTAACATAGCAAGAGTTTTAGGATCTAACATACCCAATGATCCCATAGAAAAACTGCCCAGACTGGCAAGAGGATTAACTCCAGAAGTTGAGGGGGTTGCATGCAAGGGTGGTCTACCAGGACCTCTCTTTTTTGACTCTTTATTTCCTTGACTGGCAGAAACACTGCTTGTACTAACAGGCGAAGCTGCACTGGCAGGACTCGCGCCAGTCATTCTTTTTCCAACTTCACTAGATAGACCCATTTTGTCTTTCATCATTTCACTCCAACTTGGATCAACATCATACGCAGGATTGGCAAGGAGCCATTGCCCAAGATTGCGTAGGTTAGGGGCCTTTGACCCAACAAGCTACAAGAAAAACAACAATTAGCACAACAAATAAAGAAAAAACTATACACACAAATTAAGTCAAGCTGTCAAGTGTAATATATAGTGAGAAACAATTTTATATTTAGCGTGTAGCCACATCTTAAACTATTCACAAACTGTTCAAAACATAGAATCCACTAGAAAGAAATACTGTTGAACACAATCGGCAACTTAATAGAGGAACTTGCCATAGTCTTTTACTATCCGTTGAATTACAATTTTTTATTATTTTCTTTGTTATTTTGTAAATATAAAAAAAAAAAAAAAAAAAAAAAAAACAGAAGATTTCTCATTGGATCTTATTTGTTTCCCCAATGGTCAATTCCACTAAATGATACTGTTATATTGATGTTATTATCTCTCAAAACAAATACTTTTTCAAGCAAAATATATAAGGAATTTCTAAGCTTTTGGCTCCTATGAGACAAAACAGCTGGGAGCAAGCGTTGAATTTTTGACCTAATTTAACACAGATAAAGGCACATTTTCTGGTACTTGAATGATATGCCCACTACCGCTCAAGTTGTTTATACATTGACGCACTGTAAACCGGTTTCTTTCACCTTATTGTGAGAAAAGAAAAAGAGAAGTGACAGAATAGATAGGAAATATATAATTTGGGCTATATATTTACACATTAGGGGGGTGGGGGTAAAATATTTGGACAGTGTGAAGTCAGAAAACAATTCTTACTTCATAACATTAAGAATAATTTTAATTAACACATTTTGCATGCAGACCCGCTGTACTTTACCCCCGCCCCCCTAATATACAAATATACAGCCCAAATTTGTTTCTAAAGTATTATATTTTTAGCATACTTAGGTATATTTTATTAGGATTAACCTAACTTCACTTCTTGAGTGGTAGTGGGTATATCATACGACTCATTTTCCCACTGCATTGAAAGGAGATGGGACTTGCCTTTATTAAAATACATTGAAAAACAAGCGTGTTTGACCCAATATCATAAAGATTATGGAAATTATTCCTTCGGAATCTCAAGGGGAAGGGATTAAAGGACTCTGAAAACAATCAAGAGCATGTCGGTTAGCATTACACAAACTTAATCAGAACCCAAAAAAAAACTATATCCCAACAAAAAAAAGCAACGGAACAGTTTTTTTTTTTGGCCGGATAGATTTGTTTGTACCAAAATTTTTCTTTTTTTTCTTAGAAAAAACCTCAAATGGCAGTGATGGCGTGATAGTATGGCACCAGGCGTGATCGTATTAAATCAATGGTTATGGAATTTCTGAAGAGGGCTAATTCGAGCGACAATCTAGAGTTCTAGTACCCCTTTTAAGAACCAGAACCTGACCGAAGGGTAACTAGGCCCTTCTTACACTATTTCCCCCCCTGCCCTCCCATTGTGGTTAAATAGGGGATTGCTCCAAACTTTCAAGGTAGCTGTCTTAATAGGAAAGGTCAATATATAAAAAAATACGTCTCCAAACAGAGTGCAACAACTGTAAACAAAAGATCAATGGCCTAAAATTTGGAATGGTAAAAAAAAAAAAAAAAAAAAAAAAAAAACTACTTGTTATACGTTTTTGAATATTACGAATATTGAACAATAAGTTTTTTTCGGAATAAAGTGAAGCACAATGTGTTGCAGCTACTGTATTCCGTAGGTCACAGATTGGACTGGAACCACCAAAGACGCAATAAAGATTCTGGATGCTAATCTATAATGAATTTATAGATACCCAATAGGACCTTTTGACAAGATTTTGCTAAATCAGTTCCACTATGTCACCTGGTTATTAGGTTCAAGAAGAGATTTCCAGCAGCGACCCCTAGTCCTTCCACAGAGTTAAGTTTCAGACACAAAACAATAAAAGGTACAAATGTTGGACCTAATTTCCGATTAACATTCTAGTGGTAAAAATTGAGCCCCACTCCATCCCTATCCCCCAAATAGATTCAGTCGATTCTTTACGCTAAAAAGGTACAATTGGGCAAAAACTGTTACTTCTGACTAAGGTTGTTGAGATCTGACAACTACTTCTGAATGATGTCCTGAACGCAACAGATTAGGGGCACCCTTCTTCCTACCCCATAGACGCCGAATGAGTCCCTGATTTTAAAAAAAAAACCTGAAGCAGCACATAAAATGCTATTCTTGACCAAAGTGGGTTGAGATTCCATAAATTCTGGAGTTTTTTTTGTGTGACATGAACTCAGGGATCCTCCTTTCTCTCCCCCCCCCCAACACAGTTTAGATCATGTCCTGAATACCAAAAGTCGTTTCTTTGACGTTATTATCCCTTCATCCACATCAAGATTCGTTAGGATTTGGAAGCGTCTTCTGATAAATGTCTTAATGACAAATAATTTAGCTTGGGCCCTTCTGCTCCCACCTAGGTTGGATGGCATGCCTAGTTGGAAGGCATGAGTTCCAAAACGTAGAACTTCGCAACTTGCTGTTACTTCCCCCGAGCTTGAGTCAGGCAACCCGTCCTGGTAGATTTTGTGATTTAATTTCACCCTGAAAATCTGAGACTCTTTACGCTACAGTATAAATTATACTTCACAAAATCTCAAATCTGTTTATACATTTGAAATTTCAGCGCCAAGAACACATGTTGATTTTGGGGACATGATCCCCGTTATTTAAAGAATAATTTGTTTTAAGTTTTATCATCGTCAATTACTTTCATAAAAAAAAACTAGTTTCTACCTAATATAGACCTAAATCATATTTCAATGAATCACTTTATCAATTCTGAAGTAAATAAGAATGAAAACATAAAATACTTATTATAAAACCCGCTAAAAAAAAAAAAAAAAAAAAAAAAAGAGGAACAATTAATTAACCACATTTTTATTCAATCAAAGTAATACTTTAGAACTCCATCCTGTGATGTTACTTCCTCTACCAAGTTTCATGTTTTTCTGTTAAGGAAAAATTGTTGAATTCTCTAATAATTTGACAGACTAAACAAATGAGGAAATCTCCAATTTCTTCCTGAAAACGAATATCAAGCCATACTTTAGCCCATGATTTATAAACTAATCAACGTTCTTCGTTGATTTTGGCATCATACTTGTGCTAAAGGAGCGGAAAATTGAAATAGTGAAAACTGAATTTAAAAGCCTAAATCAACATAAAATTTTCCCAAAGTTTTCTACTAGAACTATCTTTTGCTACTAATAGTATCTTCATCTCAAGTTTCGTAAAATTCATAATACAGACAAAAATATTGTTGTTCCCAATTTTCATCTTTCCCAATTTCAAAAAGCCTTAAATCATCGATCCAATGAGCTGGTCATTAAGATTACACTCTATGCTGAACATACCATAACTCACCAAATTACAGATGGGATACATTATAGGCATTACAGTCGCTTGTAATTTTGCTCTTATTGACAACTGCGACTCGGGCATAAGACATAGCCATCCACACCAAAGACAAAATTACCTTTTTTCCAGTTAACCGATTGATTACAGGAACAGTTTCACTCCCTGTCAACTGGTTCCAGTCTAAAAGCATCTGTTCCTGTTTCTTTCCTTTTTTTCTTCGGTCTTCGATCGATGCTTCACTATCTGGGGAATGAGGCCTTTCAGGTGTTAATCCAGCTTGGTCGGCCAACCACTTTGAAACCTAGCAAAAAATAAAAAAACATGAAGAAACTAGACCGAATCAGATTAATAGATATCAACGGACTTAAAAGACCATTTAGACAATTTCAGTGAAGAAGTTAAAAAAAAGATAGAAAAAGAAATATATATTGGACGGATATCCATATTAGAGCCTATAATTTCACATAGTTAACCGATTTCCATGGCCAGCCCCTTAAAACTGAGATTTTCATAAATAGGTTATGGTCAAAACCACAGGAAAATTTTGCACCTTATTTGCATAATCAACATCACCTTTTCCCCTTACATAGCTGATTAACCCTACGTCGAAAAAGCCGATGCAGAGGCAATCTTATTGCTTATAGGCAATTAGCTGACGCATCTAAAGCGAACTACTGTTTTGCTTCAAGTCCGTTATTATTATACGTTTTACGATTCCGCTACTGACTTTTATTTTCGTCTACTGATGAATCAGTCACTTTAAATTGGATGTGTTGGGGGATAATCTGATTAAACGATATATCAATATTTTCACTTTCTATATTTGTTATAATAATTTCGATATCTCCGATCATTTTATTTATTTATTTTTTTGCTCAAACTAAATAACTCTTTGCTTTGCCAAAGCTCGATAACAAAAATTGTAATTAGAATATTTTGCACGATCATTTTTCCAAACATTGAATAATATAAAAACAAGCTCCAATGACATAAACGCTTACCATAAAAATCTACATTTGAAATAACACGAGCTCCGCCTCCGGATAAAGAAAAATAAATTACTGGCTATTTTTGGCTATTCAAGATCAGCGACATTTCAATGTTTTCCCCTGAGAATTGTTTGCGGCTTTTCGTGATTAAACAAAAAAGCAGCTTTTTTCAACTGAAAATAAGGATCAAAATTAAAAATCAAACGAACAGAAATTATAACCTCTCCATTTTATAATTTTATAACCAAACACCGTGTTGGTTATAACTAGATTTTTATATCTACAAGATTGCAAGAATCTGTAACCATTGCTGTTTCCGTCTCCTACATCAAATTTACCTAGGCCAGGATAACATCTATCCCTATTTCTACCGACCTGGGGGTTAAAATTCAATAAAAACACCATATTCCTACCTTGGACCCTTTCTATTTGCTTCTGTAACTGTAAGTAAAATTCATCTGAATCACTCGTATCTCCGTCGGTCGGCTTTACAGGGGCATATACTACTATAACTGATACCCCGAACTTTTTATTCATAAAATGAGTGATTAGTATTCACATTATTAATAACTTTCCAGACTAAACAAGACTTAGCAGCTTCCTTATTCATAATGAGCCCAGATTCTATATCGCCTAATGTCATGCTTTCTATCCTCGGGACAAAGTTTCTGAAATTCCCAATAGGTCCAGTTTGAATCGTCTCAATTCGTCAGTCAAAATGTCGATACGATAGTTATTTTCTAACGTCAAAACATTCAAAGTTTATGTTCTTTAAATTATTTTAATTATTTTGGCCTCAGGAAAAGCAATGGTCCCAGATACCAATGCAGGACGGGGACCGACACATCTTTTCAAGTCTGCACCGAAGCGCATGAGCCGTCTTAGAATCGGACAGCAAGAAGCCCCTGGGACCTCCAGTATGAAGGGAGGCTTTGCGAAATGCTGGGCTTATTTTTTGTCACAACATGGTCTTCAATACTTGGAAATGCTCTTCTATCAACAAGAGTTGATAGAAGAATGCTCTTCTATCAAAAGTCTCAAGTCTACGAATTCCTACTCATTATATATTCGTACCTACAAACATTATGCTACTACGGCGAGTAGCAGCCATAGTAGACAAATTAGCTAGGAAGAGATTTTACAGCATGGAAACACCCATCAAAACAGATCAAGTCCAGAAGAATTGTCCATTAGCCAGAATCCTGTGTTAATGACGTGTCGCTTATTTCAATACATTAACACTTTAATGAATTAAATAGAAAAAACAAGTCTTTCAACTAAAAGTAAGGACCTACATTAAAACTTTAAATAAACGAAATTTTTCAACATGAGGGGGCTTCGCCCTCTTAAAACTCTCTCTCTTTACGCTAAAGTTAGACTTTTTCTCCAATTACTTAAGAAAGACTTCATAAACATTACGGCCATTTAATTAGAATAAAAAGGTTTGTCAAAGCAATAGAGACGTTTGTTTAATGAGCAAGAGATTTAGGAGGGTGCAGCTTCACTCATATATCGACTACTTTTTGTCTTTTTCAATGTTGTTCACTACTTTTAGTTGAAAAAACTTATTTTTACAAATTAAAAGTTCTGTTTGTTAATCAGGTCATGCCGGAAAATCCGGCTCCCTCAAGGTAGTTTCAGGCACCATCCGCTCTCCCCACTCTTCACCCACCGACACTCTTTCATAACAGGTGATTGCAAATTTAAAAAGGCTTATTATTCTTATTAAACGGCTTTTGTGCTTAAGGAGTCGTTCTTAAGGAATTGGGACAACAGTCAAAACTTTAGCGTAAAGACCAAGGTTTTGAGGAGGGGGGAAACCCTTCCAATTACGTAATAATTTGTGTCCGTTAAGTTTTAATGTTGCTCATTGCTTTCAATTGAAGAAATACTTTTTATAATTTAATTTCTGATCACTTTTAACAACAACGGGAAATCTAGCCCCCCCCCCATGAAAAATTCCTTCACCCGCGGAAAAAATCCACCGTGGAAAGTTGTTTCACGTAAAAATCCATTCCCCCTTTTCCACGGAAATTCCCTCAAGACAACTCCATCCTAGATGAAAATTCCACCCATAAATTTTTTTGCAGATGATTCTTAGCGTACTTTTAATTTTTTTTAAGTTTTTCTTAGCGTACTTTCATTTGAAAAACACTTTAATTTCTATTTTTTTTAAGATCATTCCGGTAATCTCCTTCTCGGTGGAAAAGTCTCCCAGCAAAAAAGGCAGCTAAAGGGTGTTATCCAGCAAAGGTTTTATAGAGGGGAGAGGAATACAAAAGAAACTTTAAAACACGCATCAAAAATATGAAATTGATATTTACTCCATTACGTTTTCTTGGAATATTTCTGGTCTACGCTGTTGTTACGAAAGTAAATAATAACACTAAACCCCAAAATGAGCAGAATTAATTCTGTAGAGGAGGACTGCCAATTCCTCATCCAAACCTCCACCTTAAGGTCGCAGGAACTCCGGAGTGTACTCATTGGATCAGAAATTGAGAGCCCTAGTCCTTTGCGCGGGGGTGAAATTTTTTCGGGGGGGGGGGCGTGTGGGGCTATTTTCTGCACGGGGTATTTTCCAGGGGGTTAACTTCGGCCCCGAAAAAGGAAAAGCAAAGATACAAAAAAGAACATTAATTTTTAAATAGAAAATACACGTCCAACGAGGCATGTTCAATACCGATAAGAACCAGAAAAGAACATAAACGTCTTGCAATAAGAAAAAGGGATTGCAACGATTTGGTTGGAGTAGTTTAAATAAATTTGTTTTTTTTGTGCATGAGGGGGGGGGGGGTCAATTGGTTTTTTGTTTTCCTTTTAAAAAATATTGTTTCTAGTTTTCTTTTTTTTTTCTTGCATTATTCTTGTTGTTCCAATTTTCTGGTTTCGTATTGCTTTCGTTTTTATTCTTTTGTTGTATTAATATAAATGAAAAAATAAATCTTAAAACGAGTACAACTTAAATTGAATATGTAAACCAAGCTTAAAACGAACACAAATGTTTTACTATTGTAGCATAAATAGAACCCAAAACGAACAGAAACTAAATAAATACTAGTAAAATATTTTAGCCTGTGAGCGGCCACTGCGCCTGTGGGCGGTTCTGACAGACAACAGGCTGAACATAATCGATGAAATCAGGTTCCGATTCGGGTTTTTAGCCTGTTGGTAAAATAGGTTCTGACTGCAACTGAAATATCCGTGCATATTCCTTTAGTTATTCATAAGTATCCTATAAACCTGATGTATTTAGCCTCTTTTGTAATTTTTTTACGGCTAACTCTCAAGAAAGACGAGAGTGAAATTGCTTTTAAGATAGAAGATATGTAACAAAAAGAAACTGATATTATAAATTTGTGCAAAGAGCTAAATTAATTTATCAGAGTAAAGAGTAAGAGCATATATCCTAAAATACATTAACATATTTTTATACTCAAAAATAAATTACTCCCCCTGAAAGATCCAGAGTTAAACAAGATCACGTACTCCCCTGTAAAATCATCAAAATGATCTCTAGATGCTGAAGGTTTAGCTGCAAGATAATACCCCCTCTTATTTTTACCCAATTACCTTTATTTACTTAAGTTATATAACAGTTTTTTTTTTCACTCGCTCTCAAATACTTCTTTTTCAAAAAAAAAAAGTTTCGAGCTTTCAATGGATAGGCGAAAATCCTACCCAAATTTGGTGTCAGTTAAAGCCTTATTTTTCAAAGTTAAAGCCTAAACCTTAGTTTTTTCTGTTGAATCTATGAAACAGCAAAAATCAGACTAAAAATATATTGTATGGCAAAATAAGCCATCTTCAACCGGTTTCGGATTCTTTTTATTTGATTCCATTTCCATTATCACTTTAATTAGCACGTGTACCAATTATAAGCATTTGGGTTTTTTTTCTGACAGATTCGGACAAGTAACCATTATGACGCTGAAAGATACTGTGAGCTAAATATGAAACTCAGGAATAGGAAGTAATGCAACAGTACCTCTTTCAATACCGTATAGCACCACAATTCTCAATGATTCTCAACAAAATAGTCTCATCTTGTTATTTTAAACAGGCATTTTCTGGTCTATTACCAGACCACAAAACATAAATCTTTCTACGCTTTCTTTCATCGAAATTTCAGATTAAACAACAACCCTCAACGTGACTCGAAGATGTTATACAAGGGATAACAAATTGTAATACACTGGTAACTGCACGATTTTACACATAGAGTTCCAAAATATCATTTTAATGCTGAAACGTATCCTCAGCGCAGAAATAAAACAAAAGTTACAAAGAAGCCGTCTTCGATCCCTTATAATACGAGTAACAACATCCATTGAATTGGATTCGAATCAAAAGATATGACAAGGATTCTAGTGGCTAACTTTTATCAAACACCATACAAGATCCGATAGGACCATTTTATGGATGAGGATGAAAAGAAAGTAGCTTTCCCCCTAACAGGACTCTGATTGACCACACACATCCATTACCATAACTGTAGCTTTTGACAAGTGTCATTAAATGAATTCCACCAAGTTATCTTGAAAAAAGGCTGATAGAAGCCCTCCCCCTCATGAAGAAATCGAACTAGGTATACAAATAAAAAGGCACAAATCTAAGCCTTGCATTTCCTTTCCATCAAGTTTGGCTAGTACCCGACGTCCCTTTCTGATCACACCAGATACTAACTTTGAATAGGCTTGGTTGAAATCCGACAATCTCAAATGGTTATTGTTTTGGCACCATGGCCTTAGTTCTCTCGTTGATTTCCTCAGACCAATACCATAATTTAGACTGATGATCGCCAAAAGGGCATAATTTGAATATTATTATCTTACTTCTCACCCATTTTCGTTAAGATCCGGAAGCTCCTTTTGGTTGATATCCTGATGACAATAATTTAAGAACTTCCTCCTGTAGAGATTGGATTATGCACTAATTTTTGAAAGGTGGAGCCAGAACAAGTGCTGTAATTTTCCCTGAGCTTGGTTGAGAGATACCGTTTGAGCCAGATGTCATGAAATCAAAAGTTTAGAACCCCTTCCCTCATTGCAAAGGTCAGAATAAGTACTGATCCCTGATGATCACAACTAGGAGACTTGCACATATTTACATTTTTTTTTTTTTAATCCAGTATTTCCGTCTGCTAGATCTTATAACAAGAATTTCGGATGGTCAGATTAAACCCTGAGCCCGACAAAGAAAATTTATTACATTACTTCTTATTTCATACCAGATTTGGTAGAGATCCCAAGACCCGTCTTGGTAGCTACTGCGATAACAAGAGTTTAGGGCATCGCTCCACACAGCTTAGACGTTTTCCCTTAAGTTGAAATCCAACCCAATTCAGATGTTTTCTTTTCAAGTCAGATGTCTTGATGACATGGATTTGGGGCTCTTTCTCTCCCCCCCTCTCCTACAGATACTGAAATGTGTCCAAAAGTTCAAAAGGCACAAATAGGACATTGACCATTACTTCTCTTAAACATACATGGAAAGAATTAGATGAAAAGAATTAGACCCCCCCAAACATACATGGATTTCCAAGATGTGACATGATTATTGCTTCTTTGTTGAAATCTTTTTTAATTGAGTCAAATTACCACGATTTAGAAAAAAGGGGGTAGAGGAGCAAGTCATACAGTAAACATAATAATGTAAAAAAAAAAAAGAAAAAATGACCATTTAAGACAGCACTGATGAACATATAATAAAATCCATGACCACAAGCAGTACAAAAGTCCTTATTTGAATTTAAAAGCAAAGACAGTAAAACAGCCGAGCCTGAGGTCAAGAATTTCGATTTTGATAATAGATATGTTTCATATGATTTCCTTCTGTACATATGCTTGAACTTTATTGGAATAAAACTCTGCAAGACAGCCTCTAGACGCCAAATAAAGCCCCAGAAAATTAAAAATAGTTTTGAGTTCGATTGGTTCTCGTTTCTGCAAGTATTTCGTTTTCAGCTATTATAGCTAAATTTTAAATGTCACGGTGAGCTCTGAGAAACGGGTATTCAGCTTTTCTCCCCAAGGCATGATATATGTTGTGCATGATTTTGAAGCACTTCAAGAATATCTTTATTGAAAAAAGTGAAGGGAGAAGTATACTGACAAAAAGCAAATATTTAACCAAGTCCAACATTAACTGCGCAAGCCATTTATAGCTCGATATTGAGACATATTTAAATCGTACACATAAAAATTCTCTTTTATAATATTTGCGGTAACGCAAAGTACTTGGACCTAGAATGAGGAAGAAGCAAATGAATTCACTCCTACCTTTTGATCATTTGGAGGAGTGGACATGTCAAGTTTAGCGAGCGCCATATCAGGAAGTCTTTTGGAAACAGGAGTCTCAGCTTTTGCTCTTACTGGCTCGATGGACACCGAACTCGTGTCTAATTCGTCCAACTTTGAAGCCGGCCGATTATCTTTGCTACTACATCTTGTAATTGTCACACTTGGAGAAGGAGCCACAGAAGGAGTTGCAAAACTATCAGGAGTCTTAGTGCCAGTTTTAGCAGCCGAGAGACCAAGAACAATTTCATCTAATTTCCGTCTCTTTTTACTTGGTCCAGGTTCTTCCGATTTTTTCTTGATAAGCTCTATACCAATTGGTGACTCTCGCTCTTTCTTTGGAGGAGGAAGTCCGGAGAGATCGAGAGCTGAAGGTGTTGCTGTATCTACCTTCTTGGTAGTAACAGATACGGAAATAGATGGAGGGAGACCCAGAGTTGCCGCCGCGTTTGAAGAGTCCATTTCAGTTTTTGGGGCAGGAGGTTGATACAAGTCAGAACTGGCATGTGACTTACTAGAAAGTTGCCGCATGTACGATTCTTGAATTGACTGCTGCTGAAGTAATGCCTAGAAGAGAAAATGCGATTTTACATTTTTCCAACAGCTTTTATCTTTCTTCTCTTTAAATATTCTAAAAAAGTCTGACACACAAAAGACATACATATGGTACCTGAGGAATGCCTTGCCAAAAAAAGTTAATAAAGAAAAAAAAAATGAATATATCTTTCCTGCCAATAACATAGAACAATCATGATAATATTAAATTTGTAACTTAGTCTATTTAGAAGTATCGGGACTAATTATTTATCAGCAGCTCATTTACTAATTTGAAATGACCCACTTCAGTATTGCAAAAGTATAATACATATAAATTCACTTTAGAACACATGAAACAGGTATGTTGGGAATAAAAAAAAATACATTGAAAATAAATATTGTTTCGGATCGATGACGAAGTTACGGTGACGACAATACGCGGAGTACAGCAACATTCCACGGACACCAATATTAGGTGGTCGGCTTGTTTCATTCTCAGTTCTAGATGTTTAGTAGCAAATGGATAGTGACGCAGTTAAATAATTATTACACAGTCTTTGAAAAAAGCTGACTTTGTCACTTCGTCAACATAAGGTTTAATCCATAAATTGACCAAACATTTTGACAAAAGAAATTAATTTTTAGAAAGAACAGGAACAGGTTAATTATAGACAACGCCAAAAATTCAGATGTTTGTATTCATCTTAAAACTGCTGACTATAAACCAGAATCGACTAAACTGACGCTACAAGCTCAACATGAGAGGAGCCACCGATGTTGAAGAGAACACTTATAAATAAAGTTCATTCAACAATGTTTGTCGCTATAATAATTGGAATTATAATTTTGAATTTCTGGTTTAAAGGTGTAAAAGTTTTAAAGAGGTTTAAAGGTGTTCAAAATATCCCTAATCAAAACGTTCCTTTTATATCCATATTTCGTTGGATTTTGACCTGCAGCAGAAAAAGGTTGCGGCTCCTAATTTGAAGTTTTCTTTCTGTACAACTCATGTATGGATGCGTACAGCTAGCGAAAAGAAGTTATTTTTTACAAGCTAGTTTTGAAAAACTTAAACAAAATATGTAAATCATTTATAAATATCAAACATTACAGGAATAATCTTTTTTTCCTTAGAAACCTAGGTGCCTCGTTTTAGTTCTTGGAGACCAAGTTTCTAGCCATTATCCCATTTCCTTTCATAGCAAGTTAAATAAAATGGAAACACGAACATGTATCCTGATATCTAAATATTGACTACAAAGCATTTCTCAAATTTATTTGTTCAGAAGTCAATTGGATGAACACCACATGTTTCATATTATTTGTTTTTTAGCATGATTTTACTGGGCACTTTGTACGGTGAAAATAAAATTTCCGAAAAATAAGGATTTCTGCTACGATACGACCACAGACTTTTTGAGAGGCGATTCGTACATTCAAATAATAAGCAGCAATGTGTTCCTAATCCATCTGTAGCCACATTCCTGAAAGTTTTATTCATCTTGTACAACAATTTTCGCAGTCCGGCAGAAATCTGCGCTATGAAGAAAAAAGGGCTAGAGTTGGGAATTTGAAAATACTTTCCTGTTCTCTATCTGGGCACCAGATTCACCCGTCAAATTTTCACTCAGTTAACACAACTTCTCGGGTCAAGAAAAAGCGACCACCCACTTCTAAAATTTTACCTTATCAACTTAGCCTCTGAACAATTCCTTCATCACGCTCATGCTCCATTGAAAAAAAAAAAGTTCTCACCTGTAATCTAGCTCTCTCTAAGTCATATTCAATATTGCTACGTCGCCCGCGTCTTTTATTGTACTGCAGACTCGGGGCTTCTGGTTCTTCCCCAAATGAATACACTTCAAGCGGATCTTCATATTCTTTAGCAGGGGGTTTTTGAGTAGGAAATAACTGAACGGGTGGCTCATCTAGAATGTTGTCTTCGGGGGCAACAAATGTTTTTGGCACTGGCCACGTGCCATTTTCAATACCATGGACAATATGCTCTAAACGAGCAACTATTGCTTGATCCTAAAACAATAAATGACACAGATATAAATGACAGAAATTGTCTGGCAATGTTTTTATCTATTTATTTATTTAATTTCCTTTAAGGCAGGACGGACTCTCAAGGAGTCTTCCTATACCTCCCGTATTAAACATTTGAGGTTTGCCTGACGTTCCTGACTTAGTGATCTCGGCGGTTTTTATTTTAACAGATAGAAAAAAAAATCTGGTAAATATTTTGATCTAATCAAATCTTAAAGCCGACAATTTTTTTTTTTTTTTTTACAATTCCAAAATAAATATAAAACCTGTTTCGAGTTTGCATTCTAGATTGCTAAACTTGACATTTTTGTTGTGGGGTATCAAAAAATAGAGTGAAAAATATTCTATTCAACAATCAGAAACTTATTTCTATAATATATACTTGCTGGCTGAAGTCCCTTCAAATACTTTACATATTTGTGCTCCGAAGTCAAAATTCCCCACAAAAGACTAGATGCAGCTGTAATCAGAGCGCGTGAGAATGCATAAATTAAACCAAGGGACTAACCACTCGGATTGTTCTTGAGCGGTTCAGTGAAGTATTAGTTAGTTGTAACCGCTGTTACCGGAAATTGTCGACGGAAGGTTGTCAAGAAGTATGGAGATACAGGAACCGTTTATATGAATCCAATTATGCTAAGTGTAAGTAGTTGTCATGTGTAATTACTGTCTCATCCGAATACAAATTCAGATATACAAATACATATGCAGCACTCAATCTTTAGATTTTTTTTTATGGACCCGTATAGATAAATAAAATAAAGTAAATTGGTCACTTCGCTTCAAGCAATTATTTAAATTTTATTTTAGGTCTGCATGAAGAAAAAAACCCGAAAACATGTACTTTTTATTTGTAATTTCCACAAGTTCTTACCGCACCCTAGCAAACAATGATGACCAGACCACAGGCACGCACGCAGGAGAGGAATTCGCCCCCCAAACTTTGCCAAATGCTTAATTTTCCCTGCGAAATGTTTAATTTTCCCGGTATTTCTTGCGGAAGCTGACCCCCCCCCCCAAAAAAAAAGCTCCTCGAATAATAGTTGCAAATAAATCTTCCTATTTACTTGCCAAATTACGAAGAATAACAATGCAATAATCGTAATTTTGAGTGAGAAACTCCCTGAGTTCAACCTTCTGGTATTTGTTTAGTGGAAGCGGCGAAGAAAACTGATAACTCTGCCTTTGACTGATTTGCCGCATCTGAAGAAGAATTGACTAGGAAGTAAAATGTCTGGACTTCGGCTAGGCCATAAGTTTTATTGACATGCTTAACTGATGTCCAGAAACTATACTGATTGTGTATCAAAACCGATCACTTGATCAAATATCTACGTTTTAGATCAAGACCCAAGAGATTAAAAATGAATAAATATGATGAATGAACATACAAATACAACCTTTGATGAGTAAATTTAAACTTAAGGAATTTTGTATATATCAAATTAGCATAAAAAGTAGATATTTTTTTTACATACGTTAGATAATGTTAGACCTAAACAACTTTAATCAATGCAGTTAATCAAACGACAGGTTTTCTCATTGCAATGAGGCATATACACACAAAGGAATTTTGAGGAACTTGAAAAGGGGGTTTCGAAATACAAACCTACTAGGACCAGTCCCCCCTTTCTTTAAACCAACTCTATGATAGCAAAGAAAGAAACAGCCTCGAAAATAAATTTATAGTTTAAGTGGTGATGGTTCTTTATGACTTCCAAGTTTATTTTGGTATGCGGAAAAGGAGAGAAAGGAAAAGATGGGAGAGAGACAAGGAGAGGATCCAAGAGGGAAGCGAAAGAAAAAGAAAATAACCAAGAGGGGAAATAAAAAACAGTAAAGAGAATGATAAAGACGCCGTAAGCAAATTAAAAACCTTGTTTAAGCCGTCGGTTTAAGCAGCTCCCCTCCTTCTTATTTAGTTTCCTTTGCCCCTATTATAAAAGCTGACAAAAAAAAAAAGATTAACACTAATGCTATACTAACGTATTAGTAATAAAGTATGGACAAATGGAACAAATCAGAATACCTTAGGCCAGCCAATTGCATCAGCAAGAGATTGAGCTAATAGTTGTGCAGCTGCTGGATCAGTAGCCGCCATGGCTAGCATCTGGGGGTCAATAACAAACGCCTTAGGTTTAGGCTCCTTTACTTCTTCTACTTTTTTGACGGTTATAGTTACTTCCTGTCCTATTTCGGGTTTAGTTTTGCTTGACTCAGATGGTTCATCTGCCTTCACTTCCCCTTTGGGAATCACCTTCGAAGCTGCTTGATCTGTTTCGTCATCATTACGGGCTAATAGAAAAAAAAAAAATCAACAGGTTTCATAGAAAAAAGATTAACGATTCCGGTGAATCTCTGTATAAAAAAAAAGTCCTGCCACCGATTCAATACTTGTGTTTACAACATGTTTTAAGTCCCTCACCACAAATAAATAAAAAAGGGGTACACCGGCCTCTCTACGGTCAACAGGCATAATTGACGAAAGTGAGACCGACACGCGCCAAAATAAAAAATTTTTGACATAAGTCTGCTGAACTTGGTATTTCCTTTCAAATGACGGAGCTAAAATTCACTGCGTATTACGATTGGACAAATAAATAAATAAAGTTTTTTTTTTCAAATACTAGCAAAGAGCACGGTTAAAACTTAAAACATGCCAGATTTATATGAAGGAGAGAAGAGCAGTTTCCTCCTCAACCCGGCACTCGTAACGCCCAAGAGGCTGCTGGCGCTTTACTGAAAACAACACATTTTCGATATTTTGAGGAGGACATGGGACTTCCTCTGATTTTGAAAACCGATAAAAGGTTTTCAGTTAACGATTAGGTATCCATTGTATTTAAAAAGTTGTCAGTAAAGTAGAAGCAATCCCTTCGATAATTATGAGTGAAGGTTTGAGGAGGATAGCAGACGTCCTCCCGTTCAGGGTGATTTTTACTGATTTTAAATTTGTAAGTCACTCTTTAATTATGTTTGAAAAGACATGTTTAAAAAGAACTTCAATCTAATTCGTTTTGAATTTCGCTGCAAGCAATTCAACAAGTTCAGAAAAAAACAATTCCCTTAATAATATCAATCCCAACAGCCCAGGCTTCTTAGTCTTATCCATCCCTCACACGGTGCCCCAAAGCTGTCACAAAATTTAGGCTTTTAGCGGCACTAGACCTGGCACCAATATAAGTGAAGAGATTAAAGTGGTTCTTTTATACCTTAGCTCATCATTCTTTAAATAGTTATTGACAAATATTTTTTTCGCTATCTTAGCTTTATTGGCTCAGTAGATAATGATATTTAGCAACACATAGCAGAATCATACTTGGCACGATGCCTAACAGGCCGATCAATTTTACATTCACACCTTGGAATCATATATTAGATAAGACCTCAACATATGTCTTCACTAGATCTAACCCCGTCTCCTAATTTAAGACATAAGACATAGGATTAGAAATGCAATTTTTTCCACCAACAACCACAGACTAAAGTTTAAATTTTTGTGACTTAAGTTTCCGGAGCTAGAGATTTTCTTTTCAATGAACATTTGCAGAAAAAAAAAAAAAAAAAAAAAAAAAAAAAAAAAAAAAAAAAAAAAAAAAACATTTCGATGAGTACTGGGAATAAGATGCTGAAAATTAATCTTGTAAACATTGAAAATCTAAGGATCTAACATTTGACTCTAAGTCTATATATTAAAACAAAATATTTAGTGTTGACCGAGGTAAAACGGCCTCGTAACAAAATCAGAATACGGTAGCCAGACAACCGATCAAACAAAACATTTTTTTTTTCCCAATCATAATTGCACCGCAAATGTTTTTCACGCAGCAATCATTCCCATTCTTCATTTCCTATGTCCTGTGTTACAGCTCTTTGCTAGGTTAAAGCTACTGCTGCAACCAGGAAAATAATACATAAAAGCTGCTATTCCAAATATACAAAATAAATGGCCACCCGATCTTCCAAGACAAATACACCCCTCCCCTTATAGCATTAATTAGTTGTGTGCTGGATCCAAAAGGAATGCAATGGCCACAGTGCAAGCTAATCTTTCACCTGAAAACCTATTAGATCTTAATAAATCTCTACCTTCTTTCTTATCACCATCTTCACAAGAATCGCCCTTCTCTTTATTTCCAGCTTCTAATATTTTGGCCGACGGCATTTCACCATTTATATTTGGTTCTTCTTTTACTTCTTTAATTTGCTGAAGAGGTGCTTCATCATCTTCAGCTTTTTCTTCTATTAATTTCGGTTTTTTGTCAGAAAGGGGTTCACCTGCGAGCAGCCGTCTTAGTATCTCTCTGAAGCCAAGTTCAGGCGCATTCAAGTAATACAGAGAAGTTCCTTTCAGTCCATGTCTAAAAAGGAACAAAATTTAAGATGCGATACAACAAAATAAAGAATAAACCCATGCGTGCCTTTGCAATATGCTTCTTCTTCTGGGTTTCAAGGATAAATTGGGTTTAATCTATAGTAAGAAATGAGTAAACAAAGTTAATATACACTGCTCTGTTACAGAACGCACGTTGAGACCCATAAACATAAAAGATGCTTGACCAGCATACAGTATGGCTTCCCCTTCACTTTTCAACACGACCACATTCTACCTCAATACACACAACTGTCTTAACCTGGACGATAGGGTTCCTCCCTTCCTCTCCGGAAGTTCACACTTCAGCTACTTAAAAATAAATAAACAAAAAAAATTAGTTCACATTCAAATAGAATTAATATTTCAGCCTTTGAAAATATAGTCAAGTTAAAGCAGTGTGGCATAAGCATTACCTAGAGTGATTTTTTTTTTTTTCGCAAAGAAGACGAAAGATAATTGTTTTCAGAAATATAGAAGGCAACAGGAGAGAGGCTTCAATCATTAAGCCACAATGATGGGCAGATATTCTTCAAAGCCAATTTGCTATTAGATTTGGGGGTTCCATGACTAGCCAAAAGCTTGGAACACGAAATGAGTACAAATATTTCATATAATAAACTATCAAAGCATTGATTCAGAAGAGAAACGAACTCGTAGTAAAATAACAGCAGAAAGTTCTAACCTTGCAGCTGCCAGGAGAAGATCTTTATCGTGAATTCCGCATTTCCACCATTCTGGAATGTCTTTGGATTCTTGACAAATTTCAAGTCTAGCATCGAGATCAGGCAGTAACAAAATTTCTTCACGAATCTTACAGAGTAGCTCCAATCGTTCGAGGCAGCGCTGAGCTTTGGCAGGACTCACTGGTTCAACCAAACTTTGTGCAATTTCTAAAAATTGAAAACAAAAATTAATGTTAAAGCTAAACAGATCAACCAGGTTTGTTGTATATAAATAAATATAGATTAAACTTAAAAGAAAAAAGCTGGCTGTTCTAACAAAATAAATTATAAATGTAAAGAAACATGAACAAAGACTAGACTACTGAAAGGCTGTAATAGCCCAAACCTGTAAATTTCATTTTTTAATAAGGCTGCCAAACAAAAAACAAAAGTATCTATAATCATGTATGACCTTGTCAGATACCAGATTGATTAATTACTTTTAATCTCAGAGATACTGTGCATGGCATTATTGATATACTATGGCCTTCAAGGCATATAGCACTGGTGCGACATTGAAACTTGATACTAACAAGATATTGCATAGCACAAAGCACTTGACTGAGTTTTCTTAGTATATAAAATTTAGAATTTCAATCCTTACACTCAAGGTCGTAGCCTATCCCGTGGGAAGGGGGAGTAGTTGGCTTGGACCCCCCCCCCGCAAAATGTTTGTCCGACTCGTAAAAATGTAAAAAACTGAATATAGACAAATTCTGTATGCGTTTTTGAAGTTTTTTTGTAAACCCACCCCACCCCCCCCGAAAAAAAAATCCTGTATACGGCCTTGCCTCACTGGTTACATTATTTCCAACCAATGACCAAAGGAGTTTAGAGTTAAATGCCACGCATCTAATTTCATACTTACAATTCTAAGTTATTTTAGTAATTGGTGGTCTTTTATATTTAGCAATTGATATAAGAAAACTTCACGATATTCAAGGTCAGTTTCACTTTCTAAAGATCCTATTTTACTGTCTCAAGCAGAGATTAAACACTATGTTTTCAAGCCAATATACAAATGTGTCTTACACTCAAAATAGTTAAATCCACGCTAAACATACTCAAAAGACTATAAAAGTCAAAACAAAGAGACTACATATCCTAATTTAACAAATAGAAAAATGAATATAATAAACATTTTATTTATATAGTCCGAAATGCTGAGTTTTCCAGAACGAAATGCAGGACCCCCTTCTAAGTCAAGCTTTTGAATACAACCAAGATATTAAATCTCTTAAATTTCTGAATTCTATTTTTGAAAACTAATCCAGAATCTTAGTTTTCGGCTAATCCATTGAGATGAAGAAGAAGTCAAATTCAGATGGAACTGACCATAGGCGCTCAAATTGACTTTAAAACACGGTTTTAAATTTTTTTTCTATTAAGATTCGCTTTTAATGGTTAATATCGAAAGATAAATATAAGCCCAAGGTTTTACATGCAGAAATCATAATAATAAAACACATCAACATCTAAAAGCTACCATCGAAACAGGAACTTTTCATTTCTCATCTGGTATATTAACCCAATATTAAAATATTGATTATATCCAGCTCTACTATATTATTTTAATGGGTTATAAAAAAAAATCTGATTTGTATTTTCTTTTATATTTTGCATTACTCTTAAATAGTATCTTGTCAACAATGATTCTGTTTGATGGTACGAACCTTCAGTTTCATCCATTTTCCTTCCACTGACTTTTTTACACATAGCACAGAAAGCCCTCAAGTAATCCGTAAGCCCTTCGTCAGATTTATGCTCTAGGTGGGCAACAGCTCGGAATCGCGTCCAGTCATAACGGCCCACAGCTCTGTTATAATCCACGCCAAAGGTACACAATGCACTGAAAAAGTCTTTTTCCTCTTTTCTTGTCCATCGCTTAATAGGTGGTGGAGTCAATTTATTTGGTTCAGGCTCACGAGTCATAACGTCAATCCTTTCACGTCTTTCAACTCGCTGAAAGAAAAAAAGTAAATTCAATGATTTTTGACGAATAAAAACCATGTTTTTGCGAACGCTAGATTAAGAAAAAAGTAGCTAGAAAAAATATATTTTCTAGTTAGATCAACTGATGAAGATTCCGAACCATCATGCGCCTTATATTCGCTCCTATAATTTACAGAAGTATGGACAGAGACAAGATTTTACTGGGAGAGAGAGAGTGGGACAAGAATGCCCCCTTAGGGGCGACCAAGCTAAGAACGAACTCTAGCCCATAGTAGTCAAAAATTTAAAAACGCACTTCGACATTAATTGTCAAGTGATGAAGAAACGCCATTTGAACCTGATTCAAGAATGAAAACTTCCACTCCGATTAATCATAAGTCGGCTGCGAAAACAAATTAACGAGAATTTCATATTTATCAGAAAAATAGTATCGGATCAAAATGAAAACTATATCGCTGGAATCACCATCGAAGAAAACCCCACCCTAACTGAAAAGAATTACGATTCATCTTGAATAACAAGGGAAATCACTTTTTCGCAACGGAAGAGGTGATGTGTCTCCTTTTTTTCTCTTTTTTTTTGGTCGCAGCAGGTTTTGTATTAAATCTGGAGTTAATCAGAGTTGTGTTCTATCCCTCTTTATATGGATCATTTTGATGCACTTTGTTTTAAGGAGCAAAGAGAGGGCAATTGGAGACCACGGGATCAAATGGTGAGGAAACAATCTCCTGGACTAGCATAAGTGGCATAAGTGGGAGACAGTAACAACGGCAATCAAGAGGGGTAAAATTAACCTTGACTTGATGCCCATTTAATTGGACAATTTGTCTTGGCTTTTTCTACAATTGGGCCATGACTTGACTTTTCCCACAACTATTCCCTTTTCAATTCAAAAATCAAGGGATTCGGTCGAGGCCTTCGGCCTCAACCTCGATCGAGGCCGAAAGTTATGCTGATGATTTAAGCATCCTAGATTAAAGTATGAGCAAAAGGAATGAACTTATAGAAGTTTTGCGAATTCAGGGAGCTAGATTAGGTTTAAAAATTAATGTTAAGAAGACTAAGTCACTAAGGCTAGTAATTAGTGAAGAAGAAAAGGTGACGTTGGGTAACGAAAAGATTGATCAGGTGGACAGCTTCACTTATCTCGGTACTATTATTAGTAAGGACGGTGGGAGTAGTGAAGGTATTAAAAGTAGAATAGCCAAGACGCATGGTGTTTTTTCACAGTTAAAAAAAGCTTGGGAGAACAGGAAAATAAGTCTGCACGCCAAGATTAGAATATTGGAAGCTACAGTGAAGACAGTGGTCAAATATGGCTCTGAAGCATGGGCGTTCCTAAAAGCAGATGATGATTTGCTAGATGTTTTCCAGAGAAATTGCCTACGGATTGTTCTGGGTACCCGGCTGACTAACCGTATTTCAAACAGTAGGCTGTACGAAAAATGTAGTTCAATGCCGCTTTCTAGGGCTATGATGAAAAAAAGGTTGGGATGGCTAGGGCACGTTGTGCGGATGAAGGATGACCGATTGCCGAAGATTGCCCTTTTCGGCCAATCGTCTAGGGCTAAACGGAAAGCAGGTCATCCTCGTCTGGGGTGGGAGGACGTCATAAGAAAGATCTACAGGAAAGGGGAACTTCCTGGGAGGGTGTAAAAAGGGAGGCTTAGAATAGATTGGGATGGAGGAGGAGCATGGGTAGCTATGTTGGCCTCATGCGGCTTGGTGCTGCGATGAGGTGTTGTTAATAATAAGTAGTCGCTAATGGGGCGCTGAAACATCATAGAGAGATACTTAAGGGCTCATTGGATAGGAGATTGCTATACCTACATACTTTTTGCAAGTAAGAAAACATGACACAACAACTGCACCTTCATCTACATGATAATATGACACAGGTCTTTAGTATAAAACTTGTCTGTAAAATCTTTTGACAAGATGATATAACACTCTTATCTTTTGAAAAGTTGCTTTTGAAACACAGAAACTTGTCATGTTAGAACTAAAAGAAAAATGACGTCATAGAATAGCATTTTCAAAGCAAATTTATAGTATCTCCTGTTTAACTTTTCCGGTTAAATATTCACCCTTTCCCCTAAATGATATTGAATAATGTGATTGACATATGCATTCGAACTACAATAGAACAACATTTTGCCACCAGGGCTTGACTGAACAATGGCAATACAGCAGTTAAGACAGCAAAGGGTTAATTCAAACTTGAATAAAAGGTCTTCCATTTAACTATGACAGACAAAACACTGACAAAAACGTGATGATCTCTATCGTATGATAGTTTGATAACGTTTCGACTATAAATTAGATAGAAGTTACTTGTAGGTTTAATTGCTTTACAGTTAAAAGACGCATATTATAATTAAGGTCAAAAATACCTTCGACTTATATTTCTTAAAAAATATAAGTCGAAATAAATATGACTATTCTTTTATTACTCTGAAGCCCTAAACGGTTACATTCTAGGGCTTATCAATACACAGTAATAGCTATATAATTTATAGCAGAAAGATATAGCAGTGATCTTCGCAGCATCAGATAAAAACAATAATGCCAGATCTCCCTCTACCCAGAAACTTATATTTTTTGCTAGTCAAATATTTATTTGATACTACAGGTAGATTGCAAGATTCCAGAAATTTGTCAGCCAAACTTTCTAGGTAGCAAGTGTTGTGTTGTACCCATCAAAGACTTGGCCGTTGACTAGGTCGCAAAACATGAAGGTAGATGCTGTCCAGGCAAACACCTCCGCAAAATCGAACACGTTAGGTGGCTCGACAGGGTACGGAACATGGATATCCTCCGGTCCTTTAAATTACCACTCCTGTCCGAACAGCTTGAGTACCGCTCGCTGCGTTGGTACGGTCATTTACTTTGCCTACTCACTGAAACACCTGCCCGATTTATATTTGACTTCGATCCAACTGCAAATGGCTGGAAACAAATGGCAGAGTTAGACCACGTATGAGATGGGCAGATATCACCCGTGATCGACTCAAAGCGTCGGGCATTGACCTCAGCGAAGCTCCTATCCTCACCCAAAACAGGCCACTCCGGAGATGACAAACGGCAGTGACGTCTGGTTCCCTCTACGCTGGCTGACGCTGCTGAGAAAGAGCTTAAGTCAAGTAAGTCAAGTCAAACTTTCTAGTTTGATGTAGACATAGATAGATAAAACCTGTTTTTCTATTCCTTAATCTAAAACAATACCAACCTTGGCTTTCTGGGCATTTTTCAGTTCTTCTTTCTTAAATTTCCTTTGGTATGACGTCACAATACGTCTTACTCGAGCATTTAAATCAGCAGCTGAAGGCCATGGTAGCTTCTCTGAATCTGTCCCACTCGCAACAGGTGATGGATCGGGTGTAGCGGCAGGTGTTTCTCCTGGCGTTTCAACAGGGCTTTCATCATTAGTATCGTCTTCTTCATTATCCAAGTCCTTGTCTAGATCCTCATCATTCCTGTAACCAAATAGGAGCTGAATTAGCTTTAGAAATGATCGAAAGATAAGCATAAATGTAATTGAAAAAAAGGAAAAAAAAAACACAAGAAGTTTTTAAGGATACGAAGTAAAAACTGCTATATTTCATGAAAACCAGCGAAACTGTCTGTCCAGTAGGCCCATATTTAGAGCATTTTTATTACCTGGATATGATTCTGGGCTATTTATTGTTGGGAATGTTGTCTAATGGTTTTGAATAGTTCTTTAACATTCTATAAATCAGCCCTTTCTAGGCTTATCCTCTTGGAGACAACCATATTTTGCCAGCCACAAATTCTTAAGCAACATCTGTTCAATGAACAGGGTTCATCGGTAGCAGTAATCTTGTAAAGACCGAAATATAAAGTAATCAAATATAACAAAAAAAGCATTATAAAAAAACTGGCTAGTGACAAAATTGCTATGTAAAGCTGATTCCATAATGAGAAACTATTATCTCGATTAGCCTCAATAGTAAAATGTTATTTCGAAAATAAGTTTATGGGATTTTCAAAAAATGGCGTGAAACTCCTAAAAATAGCAGATCGAAACAAAAAAATACAACATGGCTGAAAACCCTATAGAGAAACTTACAGTCTCCTGGATTGAACAACAAGGAAAATAACTTTTTCTACAAGGGTATTACTGATCTATACTCTTTTTTCCCTTCTTTCTCCACTGCTAGCAGGGCACTGGAATACCAAATTTTAAAAGCATTTTGAAAGGAACGTAATGAACAGAAGAAATAATTTGAACTTTATCAAAATTAACCCACATAGCAGCAGTTCTTCCTTTTATGTCAAAATGTATTTACAGCCAAATATATTCCGTTCATAACCAACTTAGTTTGATAAATAAATACTTACGACTCAATTTCCTTCATCAAGTCAGCACCATCAGGAGGTCCACACTTGGCCAAAAACACCAAAGTAGGGTCACTCCTCATGACCGCATAGCGTTCGTAACCGTGCTTAAACGTCCCCACCAACAGAGATACATCAGCTTTGCTATCCCACCATGAAGCCGGCGGCTGGTCACAAGGTGGCGGGTAAATCGGGAGTTGACTCGCATGTGCTCCTTTGGCAATTTGGTCTGCAAGGTCCCCTATTACTTCCTGTCGAATGTAGTAAAGCATTCTAACTCTTAGGAGGACCCTACAAAAAAGGTAAAAAACGTCAAAGGCGAAAAAAGATGCATGGTAAATGGGGTAATGAAGACAGAATCATGGAAAAGAGCACAATATAGAAAAAAACAACTTTTTCCCTTCCAATGCTGTTATTTTGAAAGGAAAAAAAGTTTATTATTATTCCTTTTACTATTGTGATGCTCGAGAAACAATCACCATTGAAAAAAAAAACAAAAACAAAAACAAGCCCAGTAATTTCAGAATGCCCTTACATCATAGAGCACCCCCTCCATAGTGGAATAAAAATTACAATAAGCACAAGTCAGCACATGTACTTCTAAATCACTCCAAAATCTATAAGTTTGCCATAAATTCCCTTCCTCTCAAAATACTCCCAAATATTCAAACTTCTCAAATACCCCCAAATGAAAAACGTCTTTGTATTATTTCGCACACAAAATAAAAACTTAACAATTAAACAACATTTTTCACATCCATTTTTAAACAATTATTTAAATCATTTTCACGCGGCCCTTTCTAATTCCAAAAAAACCATTGGTTCTTTACACTTGGTTCGTAGATCCTCTTACAATTTGAGGAAGAATATGAAAGAGTAAATATAAAAGAATAAACCGAGAAGATTAATTGTGAAAAAAAAATCTTGATTCAGGATCTATAGCTGTTCAGATGTTCTAAATACTGAATTCATTCATAAAAATTTAGCAATAATAAACTTTACCCATCGTTTTCTTTGGTATATGTTTTAGGATTTCATTATTTTCTCCTGTTTTAGACCAAGTGGTAAAAAAAATAACAACAGCTAAGAGCTCATATGGCCCTTGTAACGAGGTCGGAAGAGCTAAGACCCAAGAACTCATATGGTATGAGCTCTAGCAAAATTCCAAGAATCAATAGATTGCTTTAAAAGGATAATAGATTACTAAATTCAATACTGAATTCAACATCAAATTTCATTAAGATCTGATCAACCGTTCGTAAGTTAAATATACTTCATTTTTTTTTTATTTTTTCCAAATTAACCACCCCCCCCCAGATGGTCAAATCGGAAAAACGACTATTTCTAACTTAATCCGGTCTGGTCCCTGATACGCCTGCCAAATTTCATCGTCCTACCTTACCTGGAAGTGCCTAAAGTAGCAAAACCGGGACAGACAAACCGACAGAATTTGCGATCACTTGGTTAATACCAAGTGCCATAAAAATAAATAAATAAAGAAGCACCTGATAAGGTACGCAACAAATATATAAATATAGAGAACAGTAAAAAAAAAAAAAAAAACGAAAAAACAAAAACACTAACTTGTTTGAATGGCGAATAAGATGCCTTTGATAAGGCGCGCAAAGAACATTTTCTCCATTATACTTTGGATCAAGGGCCCATGCAAAATGATCTAAGAAAGCTTGCTCTTCATCGTTCTCCAGCCTTTTCTTCCCCTTTCTACCCCGAGGCACAGGTGCTGAAAGTCCCATGTGATTCCTCATGGCCTTCTCCTCATCACCATCTCTTGCAGGTGCAATAAGGTCCATAATAAAGGTCTTGATTCTTTCATCTCCCTTATACTGTTGCAATGAATAAAGAAGCTAAAAGAAATGATTTCATGAGAGACATGTCCATAGATACAGATATACGACCCCTAGGGGGGGGGGGGGCTACAAAAGTCTTGGGCCATCCCGTTGTGAGTGCAGGTATGTTTAAATACAAAGCTCTCTTATATAGAATATGCGATAGCGTTCAATAAAAATGAACTGTTAAAAGATGGAAAATTGGAAAATCTGTAATGATTTCATATCCAACTCCATATATTTATTTTTTCTTTTTTATTTCGTAGATAATTATACCCTATTATATTAAGATAAAATGATATCCTATTATATCTTATTTTACTTTATCTTGTGTTATTTCTATTCTATTTTATTTTATCCTATTCCTTTTTTTACATTACGTTCTGAATTTTTCATTCTAATTTCCTTTTCTTTTTGTCAGTGTGGAATACACGTAGGAACCCACACAATTTACTTCAGTCGTGTGATATTTTTTTCTTTTTTTAACAGCAAGACCCAAGAACATCTAGAGAAACGAATAATGCGACAGTGTAATTTTTTTGCAATATTTCCTCGGTTTTTCTTTATTTTTCCTTTAAACATATGAAACATACGTTTCCGAGAGTAAAAAACATGATCACTGAATTTTTCCCAACATTTCCCTGATCGTACGACGAATTCAGTAAATGTACTGTGTTTTTGCAAGCCCTTTTTTTGTACGTTAGTTTTATAACAATAGTAGATCAATTTAAGTGCAAAAAAAAAGTAAAGGAGAAACAAAAGTGGAAGAAAAAACTCACTAACTCAACTACATTCAAAAGTTGATTCAGTCTGAATTGGGGCTGCATAATATCGGCCCCTCCCCCTTTCCATTTCTATTCAGATTTTTAAAATACTTTAGAGTTAAAAACGTAACTAATCAATTTTTTTTAACAACTCTTTTACTGAAGAAAAATTCAACAATGATACAGTACAGCACCGTGCATTCGGTAATTCGATCTTTATCTTTTTTTAACTTATAAATCATTTCTTCAACTTGAGCTAATAGTCTCACAACACAAAAGATAGAAAAATGCAATAAAGAAGAAGATGGGAAAAGCTTACAATAACTCGACTGCATTCAATAACATCTTCAACAGTAAAATTCTGTCTGAACTGAGAGTGCTGCATAACATCGCTCCATCTTCCCCAGCCAAAAGTCAAAAGCCCCTTCTCAACCTAAAATCAGATTAGAAATGTGAAAAAAGGTACAAACAAAGGAACCGCCACCTAACTTAAGCTTTTGAAATATCAGTTGCATAAATACACTCAATGCCTTGGAGCAAATAGCTCCAGGGCTCAGTATTAGCATGGCTGTAGTCATCATTAATTAAAATATAAATTCATCGTGAAACTAAAATATCATGACGAAGAAGAGAGTCATTGTGGACGCGGTTCTCTAATAATGACAAAAAAACAATATGCGACCATTAGAATCTTGCTATATGCAGTAATACGCACTTTAGAGTACTTGGATACGCACTTTAGAGTACTTGGAACGAAACTAAACATATACCTTCATTTCTCAATTCAATGTGCTTTCCAATTACAATAAGCACCCCATCGTCATTGCCCCCGATCCCTAATGGGGCCCGATGCGACCCTGGCCTATATACAAACGTTTCATAATGCCAAATAAAGACAATTAAAAAAATAACGGCAAAATTAGCCAACTTTTAGTGGACTGTTAAACAAAGAGACCGTTGACAATAAGCGTACCGTTGAGCTAGTTACAAAGTATTTTTCAAGCCATAATGAGTGAAGTTATAATACAGAATTTATGGAGTCATTACAGCTTTGAATATCAGCTTCACTCCTGCAGAAGATCAAGTATTTCATTACAGTCTAAACGTTTAAACAAAATGGAAACAACCTTGTTTTAGAGCTATTTTAGACAAACCCACTAATACTTAAATGACAAAGTTGATTTGAGTAATTTAGACAAACTCTTACATTTAAAAAATATCATAAATGAAAATGTTAGCAAAACGAAGGAATTTGTGGATGTTTTGAGGGTTCAGGATTCGAGAATAGGTTTGAAAAGTAATATGAACAATGAAAAGTAAAGTAAGCAGAGTAAGAAGTATAAAAAATTGTAAGAGAAACTAAAGAAAAGTAAGAAAATAAATAAAAAAAGATAAAAAAAGTAAGTAAGAACAAGAAAAATAAGTAAAGTTATATTAAATTGCTTAGACGAGGGATGAATGACGAACAGGATGTGTTTGTGTTACAAAAGATATGAACAAGAAGATAGTTTATCCACGTAGCATGAAAGAAGTTTGGAAGAACAAGAATACAAGTTTTAATGCCGAGATTAAAATGCGTTGTCAAGTATGGCTCTGAGACTCGACCTCTTCCAAATGCTAAACAAAATATGCTCGATTTGTTTCAAAGAAATTGTCTCAGGATAGCTTCAGATGCTCATTTAAAAGAGCGTGCATCGGTCATTATTAGCTTTATGGAAAAAATATCTCATTCTAAAGACACAATGAAAGATAGGTTAACATGGTTACGCCACCTCTTTACAGGTGAAGCAAGATTTTTGAAATTCAAAAAAGCATGAGAACTCGTACTTTTCAGCAATCATATAAAAAACACACACAAAACAAAAGACAATAAACTACCTTAAAACAGTCGCTCTTTGATTGGCCTTTTGTTACATCTTCATGACTAGAATCTTCGTCTCCTCGACGACTTCGACGTTTCAATTTTTCTAAAAGGAACAACAAATATTAAAAACACACCAGATTCATAAGTTCTAAACATGAACCACATCAGTTTAGAAACATGTCGCTGTGGAGAATCCAGCTATACATGAGCATACACCAAGCAAAGCGAGGGTAACATTTGCAAGATCACATTGGCAAAAGTTACGGACCCCAGTTGGTTGTCCAATTGAACAAGCTGCAACATGACTGACAATGGATTCCACTATTTGAATTAAATCCGTTTGTACATCAAATCACCTTTCTCATCGCTTTTGAACCAAAATGTTGCAACAAAACCAGTAAGTCTTCAGCTTCGACTTAGATCATGAATTGGTGCAAAAACGTGCTAAATTCAAGCTGAGGCCAGAGCCTCGGGACAGGGAGTATAAAATTTTAGAGGCAATTTGATGAGCACATGGCTAAAGTCAAGCAGATCCCCCCCTTCCCGAAGACAATTTAGACCACTGACTTTCAATTAGAGGTTCTAGCAGGCTCCAAAAGTTTCAAACATTGTCCATTCACTAAACTAATGCACATTCCCAAATTACCTATGCTTTTCTTGGCTTGGTTGAGTGGTGTTTTTTTTTTTAGATTTACTTAATTTCTAAGTGAACTGAAAACAAATCCTCTTGATCATGAGACATAACGAAAACAAAATAGTGTGATCTTTTTTTCCTGGTGGCAATAGTGACTTATATCGAAATTGATGACAGCGTTACTGCAGTTGCAAAATTCTTAGTTAAGAATCACAACGAACATGGACAAAAAAACTACAATAAGAATTTTCATTACGAGATTGAGATTAGTTTCAGCTTGCAAGGGAAAACGAATACAAAGGTTTTCTAAAATAGACGCTAAGAACATTAATCCCATTTCTTACTTCTTATTTGTGCGGGAAGAACTTCTGAATTAATGGTAGACTTAAAAACAAAATACAGGTATTCTTAATAAACATTTACTTTTGCGTCTTTTGAGTGGCCACCCGAGGTTGAAACAAGAGCTAACAGCTCATATGGCCTTGTGACGAGGCAAGAAGAGCTAAGAGCAAAGAGCTCATATGGTATGAGCTCTAACAAAATTCTAAGAATCAATAGATTGATTTAAAAGGAAAATCAGAGGCTTAATGCCGGTCAGGATTTAAAATAAGAGCTCTGAGTCCCGATGTCCTTCTAAATATCAAAATTCATTAAGATCCAATCACCAACTCGTAAGTTATAAATACCTAATTTTTTCTAATTTTTCCTCTCCCCCCTACAACTCCCTCCCCCCAATGTCACAGGATCTGGTCGGAATTTAAAATTAGAGCTTTAACGCACAAGATCCTTCTAAATATCAAATTTCATTAAGACCTGGTCACTCTTTCGTAAGTTACAAGTACCTCAATTTTCAAAATTACCCCCCCCCCCAACTCCACTAAAGAGAGCAGATTCGGTCCGGTTATGTCAGTCACGTATCTTAGACAGGTTTTTATTCTTCCCATCCAGTTTAATCTTGATCTCTCCGCTTTAAGTATTTTCTAAGATTTCCGCCTCCCCCCCCCCCAATGACGCTGGATCCGGTTGAGATTTAAAATAAGAGATCTGAGTTACGAGGTCCTTCTAAATATGAAGTTTCCTGAAGATCCAATCATTCCTTCGTAAGTTAAAAATACGTCATTTTTTCAAATTTTTCAGTATTACCCCCCCCCCCCCCCAATAGAACGGATCCGTTCCAATTATGTAAATCACGTATCTAAGACTTCTGCTTATTTTTCCCACCAAGTTTCATCTCGATCCCTCCAATCTAAGCATTTTCCGTGATTTTAGGTTCCCCCACCCCAAACTTCCCCCAATGTCGCCAGATCCGGTCGGATTTAAAATAAGAGCTTTGAGACACGATATCCTTCTAAAAATCAAATTTCATTGAGATCCGATCACCCGTTCATAAGTTAAAAATACCTCATATTTTCTAATTTTTCAGAATTAGCCCCCCCCCCCAACTACCCCAAAGAGAGCGGAACCGTTCCAATTAAGTAAATGACGTACCTAAGACTTCTGCTTATTTTTTCCACCAAGTTTCATCCCGATCCCTCCACTCTAAGTGTTTTCCAAGATTTTAGGTTTCCCCCTCCCAACTCCCCCCCCCAATGTCACCAGTTCAGGTCAGGATTTAAAATAACAGCTCTGAGACACGATATCCTTCCAAACATCAAATTTCATTAAAATCTTATTAACCATTCGTAAGTTAAAAATACTTCAATTTTTCCATTTTTCCGAATTAACGGCCCCCCACTCCCTCCCCCCCCCAGATGGTCAGATCGGGAAAACGACTGTTTCTAATTTAATCTGGTCCGGTCCCTGATACGCCTGCTAAATTTCATCGTCCTAGCTTACATGGAAGTGCCTAAAGTAGCAAAACCAGGACCGACAGACTGACCAACAGAATTTGCGATTGCTATATGTCACTTGGTTAATACCATAAAACTAGTATAGGTGCCACAAACTTGGTGTCATAAAAACTAGCATAAAAAAAGAAGTTGCAAATGAGGAGATGTGCGTTAAGTTTGCCAAACTTTTGAATTTCATGTAAATATGCACTGCTGTGTATATTGGAATGAATTCCTTTAATGAATAAATAGAAAGTTCGTTTCTACATAACATTTAATTTTTCTCGGCGAATACGACTCCATAATATCTATGGGATCAAGATCCCTGACATGAGAAGCGACATCATTGAGTCATTCTAGTAGAAGAGACACCCAAACAATTTTTATTTCAAATAAAACAGTGACATTCTTTTTTATTTCTAGGGATGATAGGGGAGTGAAAAGGAGAAAAATTAGAGAATCTAATAAAGAACCTAAGACTACAAAAATCATCTTACTTAAAATTAATAATATCAATTAGGCATTATCTGTTCAATTGAGATGCATGATTATGCAACTGAATTTAGCAATGTGAATATTTTTTAGAAGTGCAAGATTTTCTCGTAGTAATTGTCTGAATAGGTCAATGGTGACACTGTAGTTTATATACAACAATATGCACTGAAGAAAAGTTTCAATGCAAGCAAAGCTTACTTTTTGCTCTTCCTGTGAGTCCCCCTTCAAGTTCTCCATCAGATCCTCCTGATTTACTAGACGAATCCAATTCAGAAACTTCCGTGTTTTCATTTTCACCATAGCGTCGGATTTGAGTTCTCTTTCTTGGCTCACTTATCATAAGTTCCAACTAGAAAAAAATAGAACTAAGATAGTAAGTAACATTTACAAATTTTTATGGTTTACAAGCTGTTGACAGAAAAGAAAGTAACGAATCACCCATAATTAATTCTATAAAGTAGTTCCTGGATATCAAAAAGATCAAAATTGAAAATAATTCGCAATCAATTATTTTAAATCAAATTTTAAATTAATGAATGGAGATGGACAATCGAATGTTTCCTTGATTATTCTTATATAGTATGAACCACACAGATAGGCAAGAGACATAATGTACCATTAAACTAGTTTGCGAATTGAATGTAAATAGCCGAAACCTTAGAAGAAAATAAATACTTTGGCAAAATTTAATAATCTAACATACGAATATTTGAGCAGGAAAAAACATATTGCATCACTGCTATAATGCGTCTCCCACGACTTTTAAGTTAAATATCTTGAAGGAAAACAGCCTGAAATTCCCATTCGTATGATTCTTCTCCATGTCTAGAACACGAACATCGTCCTTCAAAACAAGACTTTTGAGAGATTGATTGAGTTTGTTTCGAGTTGTTGTTCACAGAGCACATATACTATAAAACATTTTCATATCTAAACTGATTAACATGAACTAAAATGGCTTCATCCTCATCTCTTGAGTCACTTTTACGTTATTTTATAAGGTTTAAGTCAAAGCTAAAGGACATTGAACACTAATAAGAATGAAACCTCAATTAAAAAAAAAAAAACATAAGCACCTAGTAATGAATATATTTTATAACAATCCAAGGTCAGCTTTATACTTCATGACACCTCCCCTCCCGCCCCCTCACTTCCATTTTCAGTCTTAAAAATTCGATTTTCCTGGGCTGCAGGAAGAACAAGAATGTTTTTTACTTTTTAAAGTACATGGGATAAGTTTTTTCTTTACTTTTTTTTTTCTATGTGGCCAAACAATAAAATATTGATAAATATAAGTTATTCATAGATACCCCCTTAAGGTGTGGAGGAATTCTCCTACTCCAACAAGATTCTTTTAGGAAATGACAAGTCTTCTACTCTAAACAAGAGTAATTTTAGGTGAAAATATTTTAGGGGTAGAATAGCTATCATCAAACATTTCACAAGTGAGAATTCACCCTTATCCAAATATGTATGTATGTTTACCTCCTTTGAGTCAAGTCAGGATAAGCTATTTTGGGATTAACAGCCAAACTATCCGCAAGGTAAACCTGGAAACATAGAAAAACGTGACCAAAAAATATACAAACCTTTTCATCTTTGTCTACATCAATTTCTGCCTTTTTAGCCCATTTCTTCCAGAAGTCGGGATCGTCAATGTCAATGTCAGTCCGGTCCCTCTTAGAAGAGAAAGTCGCTTTTGAGAATGAAGAACCTTTCTCAGACTCAATTGTAATCACCTGAGTTCGTCTCTCTAGAATTTGATCAATGTCCTCTTCACAAAACTTGTCAGCAGCACTATCGTCGTCCATTATTGCTCCATATGCACCTTAAATAATACAAGCACATTAACTTTACAAAAAAGGTTGGGAAAATAACTTGATATTAGCACAAGAACCAAGTTTAGCCACACGTTAAATTCACTGTGACATGTTCTATTTACATATGTGTATTCGTTCAGTGTCTTGATTTAAAAGCAGGTTAGTACTACTAGGCTGCAATACTCAATTAGTACATTAACGAATTGGTACATTTGTACAATTGGTAAACGAAGTTGGTAATATTAAATTGGTTTTAGAATAATGAGCATCTTCAATGTGCAATAATTCCTAGAGTACAACTGAAAACATTCACTTTTCCTCTTGATTAACTACATCAACCAGAGAGGTAATGATATCAGTTTAACTGTAAATATAATCTTATAACCTCTAAATCTTCTAATCTTAACTGCAATTAATTTTTTTACAATAAGATATTTTTGGGTAAGTTAATCTTCAGATCAGGGGACATTTCCAAGAAAATGAAACAAGCTAATAAAAGTGAAAATACCCCAGAATATCTAATCAACAATCGTCCTTACCAAAGGTAAGAAACTACATTGACTCTGTGGAATAAAAGGCAGTCGTAAGTCGGGTTGTCGATGATAATAATTATTTACAAATACAAAAATCTCACAGGCATAAAATACTCACAGATTGTATTCCGAAACTCAATTATTATTAATGAACGTTAGCTATTTTTATTACCTTCAGTCTAAAATAGCGGATAAAGACAAATGTAGACTCTAAAATGCTTATAATCAAACAGTCCATGTAATAAGTAGTAAGTAAGAATCATCTCAAGCTAATAGTAACGAAAACTTCAAAAACAAGGTATTAGATAACAATATATACATTATGAAAATTGGCTTTTAATGGTGATTAGATATATAAAATTTCCTATAGCTATCCACCAATTAGTACCAGCATTAGAATATTTACGTGACTTTAGAAAAATAAGGAAAGTACCCACAAAGACGTGACCAATCTTCATGACAATCACACGATCAAATTCAGCATAATGGAGAGGCCTGGTGCACATGTTTTAAGTCCCTATCTACAAAAAAGCGAAAAGGATGATCATATATGCGTGTTTATTTGTTTGTTGTTACTTTTCCCACTGGCCACATTGAAGCAATCATCCAAAAGCATTGGAATTCGAAAGAAGGCTCATCCCAATAGAAATTGAAAGTTCTAGTGCCCTTTTTAAGTAGCAAAAAGGATTGTGCCACAACAAAGTGTCGTTTTGTGCAGCAAAGTTGGGGCACAAAACAACAGTTTTGGCTTAAAGAAGACAAAAAAGATATTGGAAAAATTCATTTTGAGTTTCCCAGTTTTAGAAGCAGTTATGACACACCGTGACGCATACGTTTCTGTGCGTCTTTTAGCCCAAATTTTGTACCTTTCCATCCGCATTTAGATGCTTAATAAGTTTTTTGGGAGAAAGGGCTGTAGAAAAAACCTTGTATATCCTTTCCTTGTCAGATATACTTTCCAACTAAGCATGCAATACGGATACTATTGGATGATGGCTCTCTGTTTATTGCAGAATTGTTTTTTCTCCTGTGTAACCTAAAACATTACATTCATATTTTTATCGCTACAAAATGTGAGGAGATGGGGGAATCATGAGCACTGCCAAGCATTTCCCAGAGTTTTGTTTCCAACAAGATTTAAAAGACAATGTTCCTCATTTTCCTGCCCCCTGCATCCGTATAAGGGAAAATCCAAAAAAAGAGGTTCGTTGAAAAAATTAGAAGGGGTACACTTTTTCAGGGTTGATTATTAGTCTCAAAGCATAGTTACACAAATATTAAACTTTAATACAAAGAATTATAAAGGTGGTAGTTCGTTTTGGATAACTATATTTTATTTCAAAAAGCATATACTACTAAATGAGGGCTTGAGTGGGTGGCACCTTCATCTGCACTCATGGTAACTCAGGGTATCATAATTAAAAACGAAAAACTTATAAAAAAAAAAAAAAACCAAATGAAATCAAAGAGTAACATTGAAACTTGAAACGAATAGAAATTACTGCATCTACGAACGGAAAGCCCCCTCCTTAAGCCCTTGCATTTTAAACTAAAGTTTAAATTTTAGTCCCCAATGCTGTAAGAGCACAAGCACAAGGACAGTTAGAATGGGATAAAAGTATCTTTCACAACATATCAAGTATTTGCATTAAACAGAGGTTATAAGACTTCAAATGTTTCAACAGGCAATCAGTAAATGAACACTTGCAATTAGCCATTAACTAACATTGTTGGACTTCTCAATACTTTCAGCATATCATTATAAAACTTCAGTGTCAAGAACAGAGGGAGTGTTCACCCCTTCTCACAATATATGGAATCTTCTCTTTATTTTAATGCCAGTCTTTACTTTCATTTGAAAAAAGAAAAAAAAACTTGTTTTTATTTTAATATGTAAAATGAACTAACATTGTCAACCGTTTCGCTTATAGCAATACAAAGTGCTTATAATTTTGTGTTATCTGGAAATGCGAACATTAGCAAATAATTCATCATCATTTATGATATTTTAGTCTGGAACACACTTGAAGTTTTCAAAAATTTAAATTGGAATCAGGCAAATTTTGGCTCAAGCATAAGTTTCTAATAGTTTAAAAATCAAATATATTAGTCACCTTTTTTAAGTAGATCTTCGATTTCCTTCTTAGAAAGTTGCTTCCCTAGCCCTCCACAGCCAGATATGCCAGCAGATGCTACATCCTTATCATCACTTCCTTTTGCACTCTGAGAAGTATTCATACTTTGAAGGACAGCTTTATCAAGTCCAAGCTTTTTAGACGCTTTGTCAAACATTTCTCTTTCATAAGTGTTTCTAGTAATCAATCGATAAACTTTCACTGTTTTTGATTGTCCAATACGATGGCATCTGGCCTGTGCTTGTAAATCATTCTGTGGGTTCCAATCAGAATCGTAAATAATCACTGTATCGGCAGCAGTTAAATTAATACCTAAGCCACCGGCCTTTGTACATAAGAGGAACACAAATCGATCTGAGTCCGGTTTTGAATAGCGATCAATTGCCGCTTGCCGGAGGTTACCCGTAATCCGACCGTCAATCCTTTCATAAGGATATTTCCGATAAATAAGATAATCTTCAAGTATATCTAAACACTTGACCATTTGTGAAAAAATTAAAACTCGATGTCCTGCTGCTTTGAGCTTTGGCAGCAATTTATCAACAAGTACAAGTTTGCCGGAGGACTGAACAAGTGACCTAAAATAGAGTTCATCATGATCGAAGTCCTGCCCATCAACTGATTGTTTCATATCATACTGAATTTGATCTTCAGCACCGTTTAAGAGAAAAGGATGAATGCAACATTTCCTTAGCTCCATCATAGTGTTCATTAAGTTGGGAATGTTTTGGTAGTTGGTTCCTTTCTGCAAGAATGAAAAGTTACGTTCTAAAATCCCTCTATAATATTTCTTTTGAATATTAGTCAGTTCAACTTCCACAATGGTCTCAGTTTTGGGAGCCAAACTTTTCTCAACGTCTTCTTTCAGTCGTCTTAGCATCATTGGCTTCAATAAAGCTTGTAGTTTCTGCACTTGCTCTTCAGTCACCAGATCCCCAAACTCTGACAAAAAACATTCACTGTTATTAAACTGCTGAGGCTCAAGGAAATTCAAAAGTGAAAATAATTCACTAATATTATTCTGCAACGGTGTACCAGAGAGAAGAACTCGATGCTCGGTGTTCAACAGTCTCAAACCTTCCAGTAATTTACAATTCTTGTTTTTCAGTCTATGAGCTTCGTCAATAACACACAATCTCCATGGGAAACTTCTCAGTTCAACACAATCAGTAATAATAACTTCAAAAGTAGTGATTAAAACGTGAAACTTAAAAGCATCCTTCACTCTTTTCCCATTTTCATCCTTAAAATACAGCTCATATTCAGTAATCATATTTCTACTAATAGATGATCCATGATAAACAATGACGTTCATATTTGTCCAAGATTCAATTTCTCTTTGCCAATTCGGAATTGTTGACAAAGGCGCAACGACAAGGAAAGGACCACGTATACCATACTTGAACACGGCATCTATAAATGTCAGTGACTGGATAGTTTTACCAAGACCCATCTCATCAGCCAGAATACAATTTCGCCTTAAATGAAAAGATATTTATTAAAATCGTGAGCCTTAAAAGGTTATAGAACTTACCCCTTTTTCTAATTGAAATCCTAATGATAATAAATAATGAAAAAATCTGAATAGAAATGTTAATCAACTTTAATCTGAATTACCCGGGTTCGATAGGCTTATTACAACCATTTGTTTTGTAATCTTTGGGCGTTCTATAGGCAATTGCAATTATTGAATTGCGTTCAATAGTGCTTATCAGAACCCATTAAACTAATCATTTGCTTGTTGTGCGTCGAAGCTAAATAAGCTGCAATCCGTTTTTATGGCACTTGGTATCTATCAAGTGTCATATAGCGATCACAAATTCTGTCGGTCGGTCCGTCGGTCCCAGTTTTACTAGTTTAGGCACTTCCAGGAACGAGTATCAGGAACGAGATCAGATTAAATTAGAAATTGTCATTTCCCCGATTCGACCATCTGGAAGGAGTGGGGGGACGGTTAAATCGGAAAAATTACAAAAAATGAGGTATTTTTAACTTACGAACGGGTGATCGGATCTTAATAAAATTTCATTTTTAGAAGGACCTCGTAACTCAGATTTCTTATTTTAAATTCCAACCGGATCCAGCGTCATTGGGGGGGGGGACTGGAAATCTTGGAAAACATGAAAAATGAGGTGTCTTTATCTTACGAATGGGTGATCGGATCTTAAAAAAACATTGATATATAGAGGGATCTTATGTCTCAGATGGTCCGTTTTCAATTGGAATCGGATCCGGGGACATAGGGGATTGGAGGGAGGAAAAACAAAAATCTTGTAAAAGGATTAGAGTGGAGAGATCGGGATGAAACTTGGTGGGAAGAATAAACACAAGTCCTAGATACGTGATTGGAATATTCGGACTGAATCCACTCTCTTTGGGGGAGTGAGGGGGGTGTTAGTTCAGAAAAATTAGAAAAACTGACGTATTTCTAACTTAAGAAAGGATGACCGGATCTAAATGAAATTTGATATTTAGAAGGAACTCATGTCTCAGAGCTCTTCAAATCCCGACCAGATCTGGTGACATTGGGGGAAGTTGGAGGGAGAAGCTGGAAATCTTGGAAAACGCTTAGAGTGGAGAGATCGGGATGAAACTTGGTGAGCAGAATAAGCAAATGTTGTTGACACGTGATTGACATAACCGGACTCGATCCGCTCTCTTTGGGTGAGTTAGGGGGGGGGGGTCCAGTGATTTGGCGAGTTCGGTGCTTCTGGACGTCCTAGGACGATGAAAATTGGCAGGCGTGTAAGGGACCAGCACAAATTGACTTGATAAAGTCGTTTTCCTCGATTCGACCATCTGGGGGGCTGAAGGGAGAGGAAAATTAGAAAAATGAGGTATTTTTAACTTACGAGTGGGTGATCGGACCTTAATGGATTTTGATATTTAGAAAAACCTTGTGTCTCAGAGCTCTTGTTTTAAATCCCAACCGGCATTAAGCCTCAATTTTCCTTTTAAATCAATCTATTGATTCTTAGAATTTTGCTAGAGCTCATGCCAAATGAGCTCTTGGCTCTTCCGACCGCGTCGCAAGTGCCATATGAGTTCTTAGCTCTTGTTCTTAGATAGATAATTCTTGGTGAATTTGGGTATCGGGAAAAATTAAAAATTAAATTGAAAATCTTCATCGGGCACCAACAATAGAAATAACATCAAAAATAATTTGCACAATCAAAAATATATTAAGAAACATTAAAATAGACGAACTAGCTGAATGGAGGGATAAAAATGGAATATCGTGAGCAAATAGAAAACAATACTCGATTTGAAAGAGAACTATATGAAAAGCTTAATAAAGAAGAAATCAGTATTATGTTTAGACTGAGATCCACACATGATGGGACCCAGGCATATAAACCCAAGTTCTTAAGTGAAAGTGAAAATTGTGTTAAACGTGGCGAAGTTGAAACTACATGCCACATATTAATTGGATACCAAAGTTACAGAACAGGAAAACAGTCAATGCGGTTAAGCTAACGATAAAATTCTTGACGAAGATTGGAAGAACAGTGACCATCTCAATAAATCAATCAACACAAAGATTCCATCCTAAGGTCACTAGACAAGAGAGGACGATTAGTCTACAATCGTCACCCTAATCAAATCAGATCTGTTGATCATGGGGTATGCTTTATTTTAGGGTAAACGTTAGAGCTTAAAGGACACATATAAAGGCTGTTCGAGTGGCTTGTGTTACGAAAAAAGCGCAGGATGCAGTTTTGTATGGAGGATGCATGAGAAGAAACATTAGTTTTTGATAAACCGTTATTAACCTGAGATTTGGGCTATTTAATTTAACGCTACTTATAAGAAATTACATATTCAGTCAACAGCTATGAAATACTAAGTAAACTCCTGTACACTCCTTTTATTTATTTACTTTAACATCAATTTTTGACAAGAAAATCAAAGCAAATTAAACTTAGCACATTACTAAATCATGGCAAGAGGTACTTTTTAGATGTTTTCCCAATAGTGTCCCATTCAAAAAAAAAATTATATTTATTTCACTTTATATGATTAGTTAAGTTTTTGAAACTCAAGAAAGTCAATTATAGAAAACTTGAATATTTGAAATCCTTCACTAGAACGGATGCCAACATCTTTCATCATTTTAGAACAATTTTTCTTTAAAAAACGAAAGCAAGCAAGGAAACTCAAAACACTACAAAATCGTAACTATGGTAATTTTTTCAAATATTATTTCACTCATAATGTTTATCGACGGAAAATATGTGTTTTTTTTTCATTAATATGAAAATATGGCTTAAGTTGATAATTTGGTATTGGTTTCCTGAAAGTAGATCAACCGACTCTTCTGATGTGGGACACGTTTCTCGACCAAACTTTAAGAAGGACCTATACTACTATTCTTTTCTCCATTTATTGATGTATTTAGTCACTAAAAGTTCTATAGTTAATTGGGAAACCAAAAAAAGACTTGTTAAGGGAGCTTAAATCATGAAACCTATACCAAACCTTCACCCTTTATTAATATAAGAGTGCATGACAGTAACTAACTCATCGATTCATATAGGGGTAATACAACAGTATAAACCTGCCGGCAGTTCTCAGAAAATTTAACTAAGTTTCTAGTTAACTATTATCCCATTTTTAGAAGTACGAATTTTAGCAGGGAAACAAGCAAGAAATAAGAGTTGCTTGAAATAATTTCTATTATACTAGAGTATGGGAGGCAATCCAACCACCCATCTGGTTGTGACAGTCAAACAGCACTTTTGAAGGCGAGGGTTGCGGCACGGTATTAACGTTTGAACGCATGTTTTTACAGGGATTGTGAAAGTAATTGATAGTTTCTTTGGAAGAAATAAAACAAGAAACAAAAATAGAGAAGCTAGAAAGAAGACTTACCCATTATACCAGGAAAAGAGAAGCCAGTTCAGACCTTCTAGTTGGTACTCCCGTAATGTGTTGCCACCCATATAAACTGGAGACTCATCAAGCTTTTTCCACTCGTTTGGTTTGGGTCGTGCTTTCTTCTGCAAAATTCAGGGATAGTTGATGTGGATGCAAAATTAGAAATAATGAATGTAGAATTACAAAATTTGAAACTTGTCAGTTCGATTTGTTCTACTCATAGCACTAACCCTGAGAAGGTAATGCTCGGTATTAGCATGGCTACAGTCATCATTCTATTCCAAAGGTAAAATCAAGACCAACATATTACAGCACAAAATAATAGACAGTGCAGTGTCTTGATCAGAACTAAGGAGTTTAACTCAAATAAAGCTTTCCTCCAAAACCTGATGTTCTACTACTAAGAACCGTCTGGTGAGTGTTAAATTAGCCTTTAGATATCTAGTGAGTCGAATTTCCTACTTTATATGAAGTCTTAGAAATAAACTATTATTACAATAAAAATCATTCACTATCTCCACTTCCACTGTCCAAATATACTCCTCAAATGAAGCCAGAGAAAATATTTATTGCAGCAGACTTTCATGTCATTTCACAGTCCCGTTGGGTGACTTAAAGTGTTTAAAGAAATGCTTAATAAAAATGCATAAAAAATTGTGTATAAAAATCCAAATAGTTCATTTACAGTACACTGGTCTGCCAAGCTGACCTTCTTTCACAGATCCAACTTCAACTGACACTGTTCATGGGTTGAATTAAAACCTATAGATTTCGTTTCTATTATGTCAGTTTTTTTGGCATATTGAGCATTTAAAATACAGCTTAGTATTGAGCAAATCCAGGTGTTAATATTTTTTTTTGCATTTGGGTTTAAAAAGGGCATCAATTTCACAACCAAATATCCAAAACGTATCTTTTTTATTTAATACACAAAAGACAATACCATTTAACCAACAATAAATAATATATTTCTAAAGTTTAAGATAAAGCATAGAAACATAAGTTTGAAGCAGAAGAACTCCTAAGAGGATATAATTTCAGATGGCTATATTATTTACACACTTTTAACAAAAATAAAATATATGAGAAGCTTACCTTTAATTGATCCTTCGGTGGAATTTTATTAAACTCTCTAAATTGTTTGATTTTATTCTGGTCAATATCTTCTTCTAATTCCCAGGTTGCATCTTCGTAAGCCAAGGCTCTCCATTTTACAAGAAAATGTCGAACCGTTTGCCCAGTTGTTGGGTCAGTTGATATTGACTCGTCGAGAATTCGGTCCACTTCAACGTAATCAGGATTAAAGGGTTCTTCCTCTAGCTGAACAAATTAACATTATCCATTACGATGGGATTAATGAGAGACATAAAGACAATAAAAAGGCTTTGAACTGTAATTAATCAGTATAGATTAGTCTATAATTAATCGTTAAAACTGATGGCAAAACGAATCGAAGCCAATTTAAAATTCATAAGACAAAAAGGGCAGATCTACAAGAAATGTTTTCACAACATGCTTTTAAATCACGAGGGAAAAAATTACTTGTAACTTCTAAGCTTAAGTGTTCTAAGTATAAGTATTGTATTAACATGTTCAGAAGAATAGTAATTTATTAATACTCAAACCTAATTTAACATTATTGCTTATTTTTAGTACCAAACATTTCTACCGAAAGCCTTGAGGAAATTGAAAGTTAAAACTTAATCAAACTAAATGTCGTTATTTCTTTCGTTCTTTCCTCTCCATACTTACAGGTTTTTAAGGTTCGAAACAGCCCATATACACAAGACTACATTCTTATTTAAGGATTTTAGCATCCAACATCTTTTCAAATATAATTACACATTAATCAACCGTCATTGCATTGGGATAAAACGTAGAAGACGAAAAATCAAAAGGTAAAAAAAAATTAAATAAAAAACGAATTAAAAACAATTTAAAAAATACATGAGAAATCTTTTTTTGTAACTATCGAAATTAATCATTTTCTCATATGAGAGTAAGTTAGAGAACAATTTGTTCATCATCACGAAAAAAACACAACTGAAATCTAATAGATTTGAATGAGTCTGAATATGAAAAAAATTAAATACTAGGAGATACATCTGGATAAGTTTACTAAAAGTAATTTTTTTTAACATGTTTTGTCGAGCCAGGCACATCAAAGGTACTGGATGCGCCAGTTGCCAATGGTCAGGTTTATTGTCTAGGTTATATTTACCTGTTATGTATTTAAGTTATATATGTCTGTCTTTAAGTGACTTGAAAGGAATAACCCCCTGAAGGAAACAGGTCCATATTGAAGTCAAGTGTTGTACAACACTGTTCTTCAATTACACACTCCAAGGGTTTCTTTCATCAAGTACTAGAAGGAAACTATATGACAATGGGTTATCTAGTCGTCCAGTATTTGTAGTGTCCCCAAATCTTTAAGAAATTTTAATATTTTCACAGAAGCAAATATATTTTTTTTTTCTCGCTTTCATGCTTGGGATATTAACATTCGGAAATTAACTGAAAGTTTTAAAATCTATTTTTTCTTCTAAAATGTTCGCATGTCTCTACATAGGAGGTGGCTACAGACAATAGATCCGAAATATGAGCAGAAGGATTACTGACTCCATTATTATAAGTCAAATTTTTAGTTACTTTATTAAAAAAAACAAAAAAACAGATGACTCACAAATTCAAAGATATTTGAAGATTGTGACCTCTTCAATTTGAACCTTTTGATCTTCTGAGATATCCTTTTGTCACATTTCAACAGTTCCTCTTCTGTCCGCCATTCACAATGAAGATAAGACAAATGCTTATATTTCACAAAGAACTCTTCAACCTCGACTGTTTTCGCTGGCCTTTTCTCTTTTAGATCATCTTGTGTAACGTCCTCTTCCGTTTTTTCTTTACTCTCCTCTGGCTCCTCCTCTTCTATCTCTCGTGGTCCCATGCGACAGTTCAGTATATAATGGACAATCATAGAGTCGTCATCCTTATTTTTCGGCTAAAAGGTATGAGAAGTTATTTTAAAACATAGAACAAATAAATTTTCAAATGGGGATCAATCCATTTATTTAGACAGTAAAAAAAAAAAAAAAAAAAAAAAAAAAAAAAAAAAAAAAACAGGTACAAAAGTCCAGATATTTCGCTCACACATACAGCGACCGTCATCAGTAAAACTACTAAAAATATAATTGAAACTAGCGTATTTATACACAACAAAACAAATAACTTTTCGGGTCATTCACAAAATAATGAACTTCCGGATCATTGACTAGATTATTTTCAAAGAGAGTTCAATGACTAAGTTCATTCAATGTCTTGGTGTAAATTTCCTTCTTTAACCTTGCCCAAAAGTAAAACAAATTTCCAAAGAAGGTGGCAAAGCCTTCATTGGAAATTTGTTTCTTAGTCACTCAGAAGATTGCCTTTTTTTCTCGGGATCATACTCCAAGATTCAGAATTCATCACCTGTGATTACGTTATTCAGAAATTGGGGGTCGCTTCACACATGTTCAAAATTTTCTTGGCACACTTCCACTCGCCACAATTTCTGGTCGTCCTGAGCACTTTAGGGACCATCTTTGCGCATACCTTGCGCACGTTCAAATGCACCGTCACAATGTCATGAACGACAGATTTTGGTAAATTTGGCATTTGGGTAATTAAACGAATACTTAGTCGACGGTCTTAGTTCAAAACTTTGCGCACACGAGTCACATTGTCGGTGTTCGTCAAAGGTCTTCCATCAGTGCTACCGAAACACACCACTTCTTGCTAAAGCAACATTTAGGTAAGCCTGCTTGGTCATATCAAACGTCTCTGTCGCATATTTATCGAGATTCATACAGAATGTAACCGCGTACCTCTGCTCTAACGAACACTGCATTTTCGGCTTGCATCACTCACAGAAACACGTCACGCTAAAATACCTATCCTGACTTTCCAGATGATCAGTAACAACTGATGTGCCGCTCGTTCGTTAGCGAGGAACAACCTCTACCGAATCCAGTTGGCGTGCGCATGATCCGAAGTACAGCCGGGGCGGAAGAAAACCAGTCTTATTACTTTCCGGATAAACCCCGTATGACGCAATATAGTGATGTAAATAAATGACCTTAGAAAGGAGTTTTATGTACAGGGAAAGATTGAAAATTTTTTAAGTTACTTTATTTTTCTATACATTCGAAAGGAATAGATTTATAGGGGAAGAAAGAACGGACGAAAACAGGGTCTTTTCTTAAAAAGCAAATATACAGAGATTGCTTCTACTGAACAGCTTACATATTTCGGCTTACCGATTGCATCTGATATCAATCCTACGCGTAGGTTATTGATCTCGCATTCCTATAAGAAAGTTAGCAAAGGGTACGGTATACTGGTTTGTTGTAAATGTCTGTACAATCGTTTTGTCCTTGCGAGGTTTTATTGCACTTTTGTAATGCCATATCTTCTGACGGTTTCTACTTTCTGAATCATCGTGACTGAAAAGGATAAACGAACAATCCGTTCAACATTCTTCAGGTATGGAAAATACCTTTTGAATCTCCCTCTGTGGACGAATAACCCACGTGTTTAAGAAAAATACAACAAAACGAACCCATTTGTAGTGATTAGCGATAGAATTAGCTGATTCAAGTGCAATTTAGATCCGTACCACATTACCACGCCATAGAACTCACTGAAAGCTGCACTAAGTCTGTTGTTCAGTGTTGTTAGAAGTATCTATTTTCTTTTGTTTTTACTGTGGTACGTGTGCTTTTATTTCTTTCTTTTCTTTTCATACCCCATCTTTCTAAATCTGTTTACTCGATGATGGGCAATAAAAATCCTTCATTAAGAATTAAGAAGCGAATTCGGCTTTACTAGAGCTTGGTAAAGACGTCCGGAAATATATGTTGCCTTACCTGCAACAATCTTCGGATAAATTACTTTTCCACATAAGAAATGGACCTTACACTTATTCTTTGGCAAAGGGACAGAAGCACACATAAAAGATATATAACATACATGTCCGACATGTGCCTATGTCAAATATTATATATATGCGAATAATAAAATGATTGAACTTGAACTTGACTGGTCTATACCGTAATGTTAAAAAAGGGGCTGAGCAGATAAGTGTGCCTTCAAGTCACTTGTGATGTTGCTGTACACTGGAAGGCAGTTTTGCCATATTAATTTAATGTTCAATTTACTCAAATGGTCAATTCATGTTTATTAATCAGCATTTATTGACCGATCACAGTGCTAAAACTGACAAGCAATCACAAGATTTTTTTTTTGTAAGGACAGAAAACTCTGAGTCAACTTACTACTAACAAGTGCCATTGATGAAAATGAAGACAGACGATCAAAAGCGCCAAATTTAGCGGATATTAAGAAAAATTGCTTAATTGAATATCAGTATTATATACCTTTGTCTTTGGACTGAATTCAATACCTTATAGCACCTACTATGCTCAGGCTCTGAGCATAGTGTCATCAGCCCACTAGGAGCTGATAAGAGCTAACCAGAGCACTGTCAGAACAATATCAGACGTAATCCTCCTACCCACTTAAGACAACCAAAAATCTCACAAGGTAAACTTGAGACTGGCAGGACTTGAGATATTTAATATAGATAAAACTTACAGGTAGTCTATCAATAAGGTCGCCACCGGTAGCCGAGGATTCATCACTAGCAAGCATTTTTACGCTTTCGTCAATAAGTCCTTCCTCAAAGTCCACCTCAGCCTCAGTATACTTCTTCTTTTCTGATGTAGTAGTGCGGCCAGACCTCCGTTTCTAAAAAATGCTCAATTAATCTAACAGCCTTAAAAAAAAAAAAAAAATCATTTGTCCCTTAGTAGATGTTAATAAAGCCTATAACTTGATGAATAAATTTCCCCTGAAGCGTCTACGGATCCTAGGCAGTAAATGAAAAAAAAATTATTTGTTAGCTTCAAGCAATGGAAAAGTACAACAAAAAGGCTAGGTGGACAACTGTTAGCTCCTCTATGCCTTTAGCTGAAGCGCAATTCTACCTCCATTCCTTGGCTGAAATTAATTTTAAAAAACTGAAAGAAGTGTCTCTAAGAAAAGGAAAGAACGAAATTAAAACTTAAGAACAGCCAAGCTGAGGTGATTAAGCTGCTGATCTAACAGGTGTTTCAAATTTTAAGTGGATCCAGATATTTTCGTAAAAAAGGCAAGTTAGACTCGGAGGTGACGTACATTTCTTAAACTCCTTCGTTTCTAAAGACTTAGCTTGTTTTAGTACCGAGTCTATCAGCCTAGACCTATCTCGTTTTCTCATTGATTCAGGACCTAGGTCATTTGCACTACACAAATTCTGCAACATGGACTTGGCTCGTTGGACTTCAATTTTAAGTCATCCCTTCTGTACTCTGAAATAGAGTATTTGTTTGATTGCCGCTTCTCAACAGCTCGACACACTAGAAAATACACTTCAAAAAAGGCGTTTTGAAACTTAGTCGTAGTTTGCTTCATTTTAAATATCATTAGTACCTCATTGACTACTCCTCATCTCTGTTTGATTCGCCAAGTACATCAATTTTCCCTAAAGATTACAATCTCAGTTTCAAAATCCAATTTGGATATCAGCTTGGGAATATCGAAGTTATGCCTAGACAGGTTTTAGGATACTGATTCCACAGGATTAAACATTATTGAAAGTTGAATAACGCTGTACCAAATTCTTAAAATCTCATTGGTCACACCTGGCCCAACCAAATACTTATAAGCAGCGTCAGGCAGTACCTCTCTACACATGAACTAGTACGAACATACACTATCCGCAGACGCATTCACGAGCTCTTTGGAAAAAAGTCTTTTTCAAGTTATCCATTACAAGTCAATGTTAAAAGAAATAAAATATCTTTGCCTGAGGTAAATTTGAAAAATTTAGCGATTTGTTTCTGTCCGGTAGGCATAAGGAAGTTAATGCCAGTAGATGGATAATTTTTTTTCTCACCAGGACGCATTATGTAAAATTTAAAATATACACTGAACTATCCCAAAATATAAACTGTGCCTTTACAAGGGAATTTATCCGATTATTAAGAAGATATGAACAACAAAATATTAGATGATCAACCCTACAATATGATATAGCCTGAAATAACTCACAAAAGCATCGTCCAGTTCTGGAATTGGCGATGATCTATCATCATCGTCATTATCTTCTTCGTCACTACCACGTCTATTTCTCTTTTTCTTAAAGTGCAGTAGGGTTCTAGAAAAAATGAAATGAAATTATTTTAAACCTATTGAAATATGCAAATCAAAATCCAATGAAAGAAATGAATGAATTTTTTCCCCACTAAAGGACATATTGTCACTAGTAGAGCAATATGTATACATAAAAAAAAATATTATAATTTTGTTCACGTAAACAAGGAATATTTGAGATTGTGTCTAAAAATTACCTTCTTCATAGTGAAAGCTACAGATCTTGACCCACGAAATAAAAATTCGTTAATTTTAAAGCTAGTCTTTTGTTAATTAAGAACCATTGACAATGAAATTCTACTGATGTCGAGGTTTAACCGGCACTAACTTGAGCCGATCAGATTTTTCATAAAATTTTTGAGTGGGATCAGAAAATCCCAGGAAAAATCTGAGCGGCTTAAATTAGTGGCAGTCGAATTTCCGTATTAGCAATTGAAACTAAAGTAATTTTTCTTACATGAAAGCAAGAGCAACTGTTTGAATTTAAAATGAAAATAAATTAGTATAATTAAAGGTGGGCTGCCACTCCTCTTAATCCTATCTTCTTCATGCTATAAAGTTCAACTTCCATTTTAAAGAAAACAATATACACATTCAAAATATGCATTCTTTATCAAAATACTTCAAAAGACAAGAAACGGGAAACTGTTCAGTTTACATACTAGATATATAAAGCCTTAGCAATTGCAAATGGCAGTACTTAATACATTCTAATGGATTTTCATTAGGTTTAAGTTTAGCGTAATGAGCATATGGTTGAGGAGGCCGCAAGCCCTCATGCTTAGGACAATCTCTGTTCGTTTTAAGCTAAACATCGGTCACCACTTTCGAATAAAAAAAGAAAGATAAAACGCCTAAAATAAATTTCAAGGAGGTAGGAAGTCTTTGAACCAATCTTATTCTTGGGGAATATCCCTACCCATCAATACAGACAAGTTAACAGGAGTTATATTCTGTTTTACACTAAAAATATTTCTGTAATAAGAGAAAAGCTCGCAAACTTTTAGAATCCACATTGACCTGAATTGAAATATACTCAAATGAAGGGAGGCTAAAATTTAACTTGCCCTTTTCCACCATAAGAATAGGAAAGATCACAGGTGAGAAATTAGAAAATTTAGGCCTAAAAACAAACTTTTGAGATTCAGCCCCCCTCTCCTCCTGAAGAGATGTCCGCTGATTCACCGACTAATAATTAATGGCAGAACCGAAAACTAATAAAAAAAAACTCTGCAATGAATAAACTCAGTTAAATCTAGCTTACAAATAACTGCCTTTACAAAACATTATAACTGTTACTTCATGTTTATCGATGAATATGCAACCACGTAGTAGCATATTCTCAGAAGCTAGGAGGCTTTTAGCACAGCTTTTCCATGCTTTTTAATAAATCGGCTATCTTAGAATTTTGTTCAAGTCTTTGGGTTAAAATCAGACCAATATTGCTTATTTTGCCGAACAGTCGAACAAAGGTTACTCAAAATGGACAGTATATCTTTACAGTTCCATTCAAATGAGCTATCTTCCGACATCCTACAATTACTGTCTCAGTCCAATCATTCCTCCGCCCCTAAAAAACGCTAAAGGAAACATATCTGTGACTATTCTTAGGAAAAACACTAGATTCAGACAATTCTTAGATGTGACTGAAACCTCCAATCTCGGGTTCTCAAAACGTGTTGAATTCAATACATTCTTTTGGTTAATATGTGCCCTTAACTATACCATAGCTCATAATATACTATTGCTTACTACAGACAGATCATTGCCTTACTTTATAAGCCCTGTAATGAAACATAAAGAACTAAAAAAAAAAAAAAACGTCCGAACATTCTTTAGAATGTGAAACAGGGTCTGCTTTCAATCACACTTAATATTCTGGTTCCATCACCTCTTTTTTTCTCTCTCTTTTTATCTATCCTATAAAATACACTTTGTACAAAAAAAAAAAAAAAAAAAAAAAAAAAAAAAAAAAAAAAAAAAAAAAAAAAAAAAAAAAAAAAAACTGTGGTACGTTTATAATCACATAGAAATAAGTCAACAGTGGTAGAGCATAAGCATTGTGCTTCCACTCTTTAACCCCGTCCCCCCTTCAAAAAAAAACTTCCAACGATGTAGTGAAGCGCATTCCACAGCTAGACATAAGTATACAAATAGTTCCCTCAGGATCACCTATCCTCACATCCTTCAAAAATTACATAATCTTTCAAGTAAAGCATTTAGTGTCTTTTTGTGAGGGAGGGGGGGTGGCTTTTTGATACAATAATGAAAGATTTTTTTCATTTTAAAACTCTGTTTTGTTGTAATTACATCATGTTACTTGTAAAACTATGTAACCAATGATGGAAAAAAGAGACAAATTAGACGAGTTGAACACGAGTATGGCAGGGCTGACCTGGAACAGATTTAAAAGAGGACAGAACAGTAGGAAAAAATTTACTAAACTAATTGAGAAGCTTACTTAGAAGGTCTTTTTCTGGCTGGTGTCGTTTGTTTCAGTTTTGGCTTCTTCTCTTTCTTCTTTGGAGTTTCACTCTCATTTTCACCTTCTTCAATTGGCTTTTCTTCAATAGCATATCCCTCAGATTCAAGCGTTAAAGAAGCATTAACGGATCCATCAGTGGGTGCCACTGCATTATCGATTAGAAAAGTGTCTTCTTTTGTCTCAACATTTCCATCATTTGGAAGGGCAGCTTTATATCCAGCTTCTGTCTCTTCTGTAGGTTTCGGTTTCCGTGTATACTTCCTCTTCTTTTTCGTTGGACTTTCTCCTGGAGCCCCATCACCATTCACAGGAGGAGCTTCTTGCTTTGGAGATTTCGGCGTTCGAGGCTTTCTTTGTTTCTTTGGCTTACTTTCTGGGGTTGGTTCTTGAGCTTGAGATACTTGGAGCGCTTCTTGGCTATCCGAAAAATGATATGCATCGTGTGATGCTTCGATATTTTGCTCTTGGGGTGGCGGTGGCATAGCTGGTGCTTCGATGGGTGCTAACTGAGGTGCCTCGGTGTCCTTTTTCTTTCTACCTGGTTTCCCTTTTGGTGCATTTGGGTCCTTTGGTTGGCGCTTCCTTCCCTTTTTCTTGACCCCTTCTGATAGTTCCTCGTCAATGGCAAACTAAAACATAAATAATTAAATAAATGAATAAATAAAAGGCTAAGTTTCGAATCGTAAAAGGTTGTGCAAAAACCAATGGGCATGTCTGGAATTTTAAAATTTTACAGGAGTAAAAATAAAGTTTCAAAGCTTTTCTCAATTGTCTTTTTTACAGAAAATTTTAATAAAAAATATTACAAAGGATAGTTAATTACATTAGGTTAATAATACATATATATAATATATTATAATATATATATATATATATATATATATATATATATATATATATATATATATATATATATATATATATATATATATATAAAATACGGTGTACATCATTAATGCCTTTGGTTTAAACACGAACTAAAGCAAGCTATATCATGGGGTAGCTTGCGACTTCATTGAATTTTTATTATGAGAAAGTGACTGGTGTACCATGATACATTACTAACAAGAATGCAAGAAAAATATGTTTTGATGTATATGTTGCAACAAAAGAGCTTTTCTAAGATGTTTTGATATTTGAATCAAACAGCAATTTCATGTTGTTGTACAACATGCAAAGCAGCAAACCCTACAGTTTTTTTTTCTCTTTGTAAATCTAAGTTATTCCTCAAAAATAAGCCAATTTGTCAAGAATCTTGTCCATGGATTTTTGTCATTTTGTCAAGGAGACATATCAGAACCAAACGTCAGATATTGACCAGACTTCGTGGATAATAGTAGCTACTGCTCCAATTATGGCTTTCGGGACCATAATCCAACCCAGCCTCTCCGGCAAATGAAAGTAGCGTGGGTTTCTGGATTCTTGCTGGGACAAAACAGAAAATTTTTGAATATCAACCCACTAAGCAGAAAATAAGAATTAATGTCTTACTGGGCATTTTTGGTATCTGGACACAACCTCTGTGAGGGGGCGGGGAGTCCCTAAATTTGTGTCGTAAGGACATTTAACATCAATGATGGTGGCATTTCAACCGAACTTAGAGATAAGTAAGAGCTACTGTCCTTTTTAAGTCTTTTGGGGATCCCAGTCAAGTACAACCCCACTGGGTGGAAGAAAACCAGAGGAATCCGTGAATTCTTGTTATCAGAGCATATAGTAAAAGGAGCTATTGGATCTCTACCACACCTAGTCAGAACTGAGAGTGATATCCATCACATTTGGCGGGTCGGCATCCATTCTAGCCAATTTAAGAGGAGGAAAATCCTAACTTCATGCCATCAGGGCGTTTACTTGAAATGTCGTCAAACCTTAATAAAACTTGGTCAGAAGTGAGAGGCAATGTGCTAGTAGGAGAATCAGAACTCGACCCCATCGTTTCAGAGGAAGGGGAAAGTGTGGAGCATGGTAAATACATTACAGTGATTAGTGCGAAGCATGAGAATTACATTGCTGCGGTTAAGAGAGGGAAATGATGTTAGCAGCTGGTTTCGTACTGAATCAAGAGTTAACGGGGTTGTGTTCTATTCACAATTATATGAAGTATTATGATAGACTTTGTTCTAAGCAGAGCTGGTCAACTTTACCAACGACTTCGACTCTGACTCTGACTCCGACTCCTGAAACTTTAACATAATTGCTCCGACTCCTAAAATTTTCTTCAAAGAATTAAGAACTTTGACTTCAACATTCATGCATTTACAGTAGAAATTCAAGTTAAAAGTTCTTCCTTAAATAATTTTTTAGATTTTCCAAGTAGCAATAACCAAGATAATCAACCTATTTTTTTTTAAATAGAATCCTAAATTCCTAAGGGTAATAAGTGTCTCTATAACTCCGATTCCGATTCAAACTCCAAAGGGTCTTATATTATTTATGCTACTCTTATTCCAACTCCATTGAGTAAAAATTTACTAGAACTCCATAGCCCTGGTTCTAAGGAACATGGCAAAAGCTATGAGAGAGCATGGAATCAGACGGGAAAGCAAAACTCTACTAGACTTAGATTATACTGACGATTTGAGAATTTTAGATGAAAATGTTAGTAAAATGAATAACGTTTTGGAGGTTTTTGAAAGTGTCAAGGTGCGAGAACAGGTTTGAAAACAAATGTTAAGAAGACCCAGTCGCAGAGACTATAAATAGATCAAACTGAAGAGGTGATGTTTGGTAACAAGAAGATCGATCAAATGGACAAAATCATTTACCTGGTTAGTATTATTAGTAAAAATAGTGGATTCAGTCAAGATTTTAGAAGAGGTATATCCAAGGCCCAGGGTGTTTTTTTAATTACTGAAAAAGGTTGGGAAGAATAGGAAGATAGGTCTGCGAACCAAGGTTAGAATATTGGAAGCTACAGTGATAACAGTAGTCAAAAATGATTCTGAAACGTGGGCGCTTATTATTGAATTGTGGGCATTTTTCGCACAGCAAGCTGCCCGAAATCTGTGGTTCTACCCTGCTTTCTACGGCTATAATGAGAAAAAGGATGACATGGCTAGGAGACCTTTTTACGGTAAAGGGTGACACTTTGCCAAAGAAAGTGTTTTACTGCCGTTCACCTAGGTCCAAAAAAAGTAGATCGTCCCCAAATGGAGTGGGAAGAGGTCGAAAGAAAGGACTTAGCAGTTTGGTGCTGTGGGGAGTTGTTGAGAGTTTGGATATGGGGGGGGGAGTAACAAGCCAAAAACTTGTTTTTCCTGTTAGTGGTATTTCGAGCAGGCTTCAAAGTTCCTTTGGAAGATCATGGAAGAAATTTTTATAACCCTTGTGCCTCGTGATTGGTTTTGGATTGTGGAACAACACTTACTATTGATGTCAAAACATCGACACTCTCAAGCGTTGCATCGAGGTATCAATACTGTCGAAAAGAGGTTTGTCAGCAAGCGGTACTAAGCGGTATGTCAGCACGGAGTTGGTAGCAGCATACCAGTTTTTTTTTAGTAAAATATGATTGAACCATGGTACATTTCTTATTTTAATTTTCAGTGCATCCATACTGTGCTTAAACCCAATCATGGTAACAGAAGAAGCAGAAGATATATCCAAATTTCGTGTTTTTTAAGTGAGATGTTTTTCTTTTCGGATGGGATGGAATTTCTTAAGAATCATCCAGCAAGGCTTAATGGCAAAAAGCTAATGATTATTCAGAATTGCTTAACCAGTAGGAAAGGCCCACTAAACTGGAAACGAACATTTTACCAAATACGGATTGAAGGATACTCAGTGCAAACTTTTCCGCATTGATATTTTTTTGGCAAAAGACCGTATCTGAAAAACAACCTCCAGTAGAAAAGCTGACGCAAGCACCACCCAAGACAGAAATTTTATCAGCTGGAGAGTTTTGACTGGTAAATAGCACAAAACTGAGACAGGCAGTGAGGATTAGGAGGAAAAGGTAGAGAGTGTTGAGGTCTATTGAGTCAGAAGGATCTAGAGATGAAGTGATCGTAGGTAATAAATGAAATGTTGGTTCACAGGGTGAAAAAGACATGACAGAAAGCAAAGATCATAGAATACGACGCTTCTTTTCAAATATTCAGAAAGCTCTCCATAACAAAAAAAAAAAAAAAAAAAAAAAAAAAAAAAAAAAAAAAAAAAAAAAAAAAAAAAAAAAAAAAAACGGCATTAGTGAACTTAATAGCTGTTGATATGCAGCATGTATCCGGTGAATTTGCTTTATCTAAAATAGTCTCTCCCAAGTCGGAAAAAGATCAATACATTCTTGAGCAACACAAGCTTCTTCTAATGATACAGGTGAATGCAGTTGACTTTACGGTGCTTATGATAAAAAATTTGAACTTTGAGAACTATTGAAGCATCTATAACAATCACAGCTCATCATATATATTTTAATTTTAGGCTGAATGGAAGAGCACTGTGAATAAAGATATGGATGATACGCTAACTTCTTTTTACATTCGCTCCACGTTAAAAAGCAGTTACAGAAGAATGGAAGACTGAAAACGAGATCTTGTCTAATCTTGTCTAAAAGTTTGGATTCAAGACTGAATAAAAAAGGCATTGAAGGAAAAGGATTTTCCCTACTCAGGAAAAACATTATGAAAACATGCAATAAGAGTACAACAGGTTATTAACAGGGACTTGATAACTGGCAAATTAATCTTTTTTTTACCCTCGCAAAAGGATAATAGCAGAGGTATCGATGAATCTAACATCATGTCGAGTCTCAATACACGCTACTTTCCAATATCACCCTTCACTACTTAAGATCTGTCAAGAATCAAATAAGAGTCCATAGTTATGAAAATTTACAAGAGCAAAGAATTACCTCAAGGATCCAAATATATATATATATATATATATATATATATATATATATATATATATATATATATATATATATATATATATATATATATATATAACTCTATACCTTCATAGCATAGAAGAATAATATATATATATATATATATATATATATATATATATATATATATATATATATATATATTTATATATATATATATATCATATTATACACTTGGCTGAAATGGAAGAACTACAAGTACACTACCAATTAAGAAACAAGTTGAGATTGCTTACTTGTCCTTCTATTGGCCCTGAAACAGGAGCCACAGAGTATCCGGGTGGCATACCCATCTGATTTGGCACAGCAGGCATGCTTCCTTGAGGCGGATATCCCATAACTCCCGGGGGATAGCCAGGAGGAGGTCCTGCAGCATACATGAGTTGGCTTTGGATATTTGTAAACAATTCTTCAAGTTCAGCAATCTAACAAAACAAAAAAAAAAAAAACAAAGAAAAATCATTATAAAACAATAACAAAGGAAAGCAGAACAGAACATTTAGAATAGTGTATAGTAATTTGTAATTTAGTTAACTTATATATATATATATATATATATATATATATATATATATATATATATATATATATATATATATTATTCCTGGAGGTAGATCCTTCAGAGCAAACATAGGGGAAGTATACATATTTTTTTTTTACAGATTAGCTTGCAAATTTCTCAGATATACACTCTAATAATATGTTTTTTTTATGAAGAGCAAGATTAACACGGCAATTACAAAAAAATATGACATCAGAGGCATGGTGGTAACTCCTATCCCAAAACCCAAGTTAGGGTGGCAACTTCTATCCCATAATCCGGTAAGAGATTTCTGATCTTGTGATTCTTTAAGACCGATAACAAAGCGTTCTGTGATTGGTAAGCATTTTCAATCGTGTATAAAGGATCGTTTCGAACATTTAGATGTTGGCTTTAATCAAGTAATCATCAACAAGGGTGACAACGGGTTGTCACCATACCCATGCAGCATTTGATGCAATTGCTAATGAGTTAAGGTCTTCTGGCTCCCCGCTTTATACACTTTTAATTGATATGAAAGGAGCCTTACAATATTTCACATGCTTCCAATCTTTCAGCTCTAAATGGTGGTGGAATTCCCCTTTCCGTGGTTAGATTTCTTATATCCTAGTATCAAAGGCTTAAAATAAAAATTGCTGCTTGTGACTCTTTTTCTAATCCAATGTCTGTTGGTCATGGAGTTAGACGAGGTGAAGTTTTACCCCCTTATATTTTTATCATATGTTTGGCGGAGTGTCTTCTTTCACATCTACAACTCTTAACACTCGGGACAGGTTAAGTCTTATATTGCATATGCTGATATTATTTAATTGAGGCATCCTAAAGCTAGTTTAAGCTTAAAGATAAAGGCATTTCTATCAGTGTTTAAAAATGTCAATATTTCCCTGTCAATGACAACAATTGAGCTGAACTAGTTTACAACAGGAGCACTTCATTTCCGGGGTCTGATACTGTTCATTGTCTGAGGTTACTTTATTGTTCTTCAACTCCAAATTTGAAGTCAATGGTGATTTTAAATACTCAAGAAAACATTAAAATGCATTAGGCTCAAAAATACGGCTTCGTGGCATTCATCGTCGTGATATTTTAGGTCCTCTTTTTAATGCAGTTGCCCACCAGCATGTTCTCTGTCCTGCCCCTCTTTTTCAAGATTTTAATATCTATGATTTGGCTTCAATTTGCGCTGGTATTTTGAATATTGTAAATCTTTTGTTGGCTTTCCAATTGGTTTTAGTAACACTGAATTAGTTTATATATCTAAAATAAAAGAACCATTGGAATTAGCTAGAATTAAGAGGGATAATTTTTATCATAAGTATGATATTTTTCTTTACGCACAACCTTTTCACTTTTTTCTAGAGTTTAAATAACGTTTGATATTTTGTTGTTGATGTTTTTCTTATGTATTTTAATCAGCTATGTTATTAATCCTATTTTACATCAATGTATTGTTTTGTTTGTTGAAGTATTTCGTTTTCCTTTGTAATTTAATTTACGTATTTTACATACTCCTCGAAATTGATGGAAATAAATAAATAGGCTCTTAAAAAACTTATATTTTAGTACCGACAAGACGACAACCCAATTCAACGCCAACAAGCAATGCTGTAATTAAAATGCATCTTTAAGTTTATCACTAATCAATTTCATCAAGCCAGTGTTTCAGTTCCACTAAAAATAAACAAATGATTTGTAGTCTGATCGTCAGAAATGGCAATCTTTTGTTTAAACTTATACATTATTTAAAACTTATTTAATTCGAAAAAGAACCAAAAATAGGATTTATGAAATGAACATTTAAAATTGACTAATAATGTTAAATAATTAAACAAGCCCATTCTCATGGGCCTTTACAAGCCCCAAAAGTCACTGCTTTTCATGAAATCAGGCACTTGAACCTTTACTTGGAGAAACAGTCATTGGCCCTCAGGAGCGGGTTCCCCTTCAAAGAGAATTTCCCTCAGTGAAAATAACATAGGCATCTAAACAGAAACTGCAGAATTACTTGTTTTCTTTCTCGATATTTCGGCTTTACAAATTCATTAACATTTTATATTAGTTGTTATTTTAACATTTTCTTTTTCGGAAGTTATGAAACACACAGATTTCTCACGAGGCAAACAAATTTGATATTATTAAACACAAATGTCGAAAATTGAAGTCACATGAACTATTTTTCAAAGAACTGAAAAGATTGTTATTAAAAATGTAAATTGAGTAGATATAAAATCATTTAATAATTCAACTTAGCGCAGACAGAACTGATTAAGAATTTCTTAAAAGTAAGTGGGAATGTGTGGTTATAAACTCTGATCAGTGAATAGCTAGTGATGGTTTCCATACTTAAACGAAATATTTTTAAATAAGAATGAACCAGAAGATATATATATATATATATATATATATATATATATATATATATATATATATATATATATATATATTTAACCTTCATCTGTCTCTTCTTTATACTAAATGTGCCTCTACCTGAGAAGCACCAATGAAAAGACTCGACCAAATTGCAGATATACTAAGCTACCATAATAGAAAAAAAAATGAAAAGTCTATAGTCTCAAAACAAAAACAGTTAGATGATGATTGATGTACGTGTAAATTTGATTTGTTTAATGTACTGGACAACTAGCAACAACTTTAAATAATAAACTTCTACTTCCCACTTCCAAGATAAAATCTTTTCGCAATTTTAAATTAAGAATAAATAAATAAAGAACTAGGCTACATTGATAAAATATGACCACGGAACTAACCTTCTGCTTTGTCTCAGGTGTTGGTTGCATCATATACAGTTGTTGCAACTGCTGATGAATAAATTGGGCTTGACCTGCCATGTTTTCTAAATGTTGTGGGTGAAGTGCCATCTGAGAATACATATGTTCTTGTGATGGAGGCTGAACCATTGAATATGCATTTTGTGGAAGAGCAGACTGGCTCATTGCAGCCATTTGCTGTTCATAGGCATACTTTTGATTTACATCATAAGCAGGAGAGACAAACTGTATTGTTTGATTATCTACTTGTGTCTGTTGTTCAAGTCTTTGAGTACATTGCTCATTTGCTTGTTTTTGGGGCTTAATTTCTTCTGCGGGGGATCCGGTAACTTCTCTTTCTACATGAGGTACTGGAACTTCTTTTTCTGTGGGAGAATGTTTTTGAATTGAAGATTCGGTAGTTCCAAGGGGAAACTGCTGATTGGTAATAACATCTGCTTTGACATTCGTTGCTGAAATGGTATCATATTTATTTGTACTTTTATCAGCTAGCTTAATTTCAGATTTGACACCTTCAACGTAATTATTTTGCTGGTCTATAGCATTTATAATGGGTCTTAAATTAAGGGCAAGTTCTTTTTCTTTACCCTGTGATTCAACATTGTTCACTGTAGGAGGAGGTTTTGGAGATTTCTGAAGATGAGATGGAGCCGATTTTGACACTTGGGATGGTTTTAGTTTATCAGTTACTGTGGCTGGAGATGCCATTCTCATAATTTCTTTCGTTTCTTCTCCTGGTCTAAGAGGATACTCAGATATATTAGTGCCCATTGGGGTAGGAGGAACTACTTTTTGCTCAATGTAATCAGTGCAAGGTAAAGAGTGTCTAGAAGTTGGTCGTGATCTTTGACTAGGACTAGGAATGGGGGCAGCAAAAGAACTTTCTCCCTTGCTCTCAAAGTGACCTGGTAAAGAGTGTGTGCTTGGGGGTCTAAACGGAGAACCGGAAGCTGATCTTATTGACATTTCTCGCGACGCGCTTTCGACAAGACGAGCAGCTTCCATTTGAAGTGCAGCACTATGAGATGTAGGTGGCCGGAACTGAGCTTCCTGTGCTGCAAACTGACTTATTTCCCGTGAGGTAAATTCAGCAAGCTTTTGAAAAGAATCGAAACCCCCAGTGGGCACAGTTATAGGACTGCTACTACACTTCAGCTTCGAGCTATTAAAACCATGATAATCTGACATAGTAAGATTTTCTGGTTTTCCAACTTCAAAATCTGATTGGTAAAAGTGTCTTGCCTGAAACTGATTCTGTTCAGGTAGAGAAGTAGGAACGCTTTCAATAGTTGGAACGTTAGCAGATGTGGCAAGTGACTCAACGCTCATAGGATGATTCACTACTTTGTTGGTAAGATATGGCTGATATGAAACGGAGGGCAGTTCTGCTGCTAATTGAGGTGCCTCAACTTTTGCTTCTTCAGCCTTTTCAGGAACAGGATTTACAGGAGAGTCCCTTATCTTTGTGTCTATATTCAAAGCTCTTGGTTCCAGGGCCTGAAGCTCAACTTTAGATTTTTCTATTTCATCATGAGCTTTTTGTAAAATAGGCTTCATATCTTCATTTGCTCCTCCATGTCCTGTTTCTTTACAAATTTGAGAAGTGATTGCATCAGCCATAGCTGCTAAGTTTGCTGCTGCTTCCTGCATTTCATCAGAATATCTCTTTTCTTCTTCTTGTTGTTCGGGTGTAGGTTCAACTGATTGTGGCTCTTGCAGTGATTTCTTAGTAGGAGACGACTTATCCCCAGGGAACAAGCTAAGTGAAAACCTTTCATTTATAATAACTTGATCTTGATCTTCATCTTCCATTCTTTCAAGCCTTTCAAGAGCTTCTGAGATAGTAAAATGAGTCTGCATTGGAGATATACTTTCTACTGTAGTCCTTGGAGGCTCACTACTCATCAACTTATCAACACTATGAGAAACACTAGTAGTTGTCATGTGTGGTTGTTGATAGGCAGCAGGGGCAGAGTTTTTCTGAGAACTATACAAATCTCCACCATAAGCATATTTTGGTTCACTTGGTAGACTTAAAGATGGCTTAGGGTGTTGTGATGGGGTCAAATTAGTTAATGTAGGCTGGGGAGTGATGCACCCAGTAGGAGGTTGAGGGGTCAAGGGCTGTGGAGTTACTGGAGTAACTGGGCTAGCAAATTGATGAGAAGATAGTGATTGTGCTTGAATTTCCTGTTGATTTACTCCTTGTGACTGCATATGAGGAACCAGCTGTTCTATGTGTTTCAAATGAGAATCGTTACTTGGGGCAGTACTATAGACATTTTTAGAGCCACTGTTAACTTGAGATGGGTAAGAAGACTGGTATTGAGACTGGGGAACAGATAAAGAGCGATACGGATCACCAGGCAAAGAATTCTGCATACTATAGGGATCATGCTGTAGACCTGGATGTCCACTAACTGATTGACTACCAGGTGGACAATAGGCCGAATTATACTGCCTATTAGGATCAGAAATGGTTGCACTTACAGATTGCTGATAATGAGAAGAATGAGGTTGAGCATTAGGATATCTTAGACTAGTGTGGCCTTGATCAAATGAGCCTTTGTAAAGAGGATATTTATTTGGTTCAAGGGACGTGTATGTGGGCTGAGCTACTTCATATCGTGTAGAATCTATAGCAGGCTGTGGTTGGACAGGGGTGGCTTTTGGGGAATCATATCGCGTCCTTACTGGAGCAGAAGGAGCATTAACTGGAAATGAATTCCTGTTTGGAGATGTTTCAAACTGTCCTTGTTTTGGGGGTTGTTGCTGTTGCTGGGAAGCTTGAGGAACTGGCTGGTCATAAAGCATTCTCTGTGATAAATCAGAAGGCACAGTGCTTCTCTCATGATATAAGGGATGTGAAGAGGGTGTATTTTGCCTGGGAGCAGGTGCTGAATGGGTGGCAACAGATGTAGCAGCAGGTTGATACCTACTATAATCTGATTGAGGATGTCTTGAGGCATTAGATATCCCAGAACTCTGAGGTGCTCCTACATTTTGGTTAGAAGTATATAAAGGATTAGGCTGTCTGATTGCTGGATCAGGATAAGATGGTTGTGTTTGACTCCGAGTGGTAGGATAATGAGAAGTATGGCCAACAGGAATACCATTAAGCATCTGTGAAGCATATGGATCACCTTGCTGGCTCCATCTTTGTGCTTGATCCATACCTTGAGACCCAGGATAACTTCCCAATATATTACTCCCATACATGTCATAAGAGGAAGGCATGCCTCCAGGCATCCTGATACTAGGGTGTTGGTAGGGCTGATACCCTGGACCTCCAAACTGAGAAATACTTGAAGGTGGTACGCCATACAGTTGAGATTGCTGTCCATACATTGAAGGACTTCCATATCCTGGGTAGCTAGGGACTTTACTGTGCTGCTGCTGCAATCCTGGGTAGTTCCCAATGTTTGAAGGATGTCCATGAGGGTCCATTTAGTTGTATAAGGTTGACAATTTTTTTAAATTCAAGCCCAATTTCAATCCATTACATCTGTGTACAGGCAATCTGAAAAAAAAACCTTTATTTTTTGACTAAGTTTATAGTAGAGAAACAAACGATTTTCAATAAAAATATATTAGACTGAGCCATAACAGAGCAGGAAAGAAATACTGGGAGGACACAATCCAGAAATTTGAATATTGGATCAAACATAACTCAGATGAATCCAATCATTCTTGAAAATAAATGGTAAGGAAACAGAAGCTTTTGTCAATAGTAACCAAAACATAAAAAGAAAAATTATCAAAATTATATGCATCAAAAGATTATATGTGTCATCCTTCTATCAAAGACGTGTTTGTATAATAATCATAATAATAATTTATTTATAACCCACAGAATATATAAAACTGTGGAGTAAACACACAAAAAAAAGAAAAATACAAGAAAAAAACATAACAACATAAATAACATAACAACATAAATAATAAAGAACAAGCCACAATTTCTGTGATAAATTTCTCTATTTGATTCATTGGTTTAGGAGCATTATTGCCTACATCATGACTCAGCCTATATATTTTTTCAATGTTTACTATATTCAACCACTGATCACAGAACTTCAGAAGATCTTGTTCAACTGGAAATTGCAGTGCCTGTAGTTCCAAAGAAAGCAAAAAAGTGTCAACAACTATTGTGGTTTTGTGCTTTAAAACAGCAATTTGAGCCAAATTTTCAGAGAGCCAATCAGTTTAGAATTATAATAAACTTGCCCCAAAACACCTCTTTTTCATATGTACTTGGAAATGGCAACTTAAGATATGGAAGTGTGACAATGCAAGTTGGACATACTATAAAGAAAAAGGGGAGAATGAGAGGGATGGCAGACCTCTCATATATGCAATAATTCGATTTTATTGTGTATTGCAAGCATACGTAAATGAGCCCTTTCCATCCAAGAAAATTCTTGCATAAAAAGTGAACTTTAGCATAGAGATTGTAGGCAGAAGGGGATTTTCCCCCTACCCCAACCACATACATTTAGCACAATACTTTTTACACATGGAAATATCTCTCCCCTGATCAACCCCTGTTGTTTAGGCTAAAATTTGGCCCTTTACTTATCTCAAGCCTTCAAGACTGAATGCTCAACACAAGAACAATATTACAAGAAGTCAAACTTTATTTTCATATTGCCTTGAGAATGAAAGGGGTCATTTAAAAGCATTTGTATGAATAAAAAGAAATACAAACCATTACAGTGTAAATATTTCAAGAACTAACCAATAGATTTATTATTTTTCTTTGTTTTAATATGCTTATAAAAGTTATCTTAAAATATTTGAAGGCTAACACATGTTGAATACCCCACTCCAAACACTGAAGTAAAAATTAGCCTGAAGACAAAATGCTTCAATTCTTATAAGCTACAACTGATCTGGTAAAACTGCCATTTCCACAATAATCAGTTATGTCAAACAGATATATTGCATAAAAAAATCCCAATTGTGTTCCTCCAAACGAAGGGAGGTCAAAAGGAGAACTCATATTGATCTGGAGAGCCTCTCAGATAAAGTTTGAATGTCTAAACCGCACTTTTTCAGGATTAAAGAATCCTGTCCCTCCCCATAAACAGATCTATTGACCTCCATCTGTAATAAAAGACACAAACACTGCTACAGCATATTACTATCAGCATTATTTTAAATTAAATAATAAAAACAAAGCTTTTCCACAAAAAAATGAAGAGCAGATTTAAAGCTTCCCAAAAATTAAGAACACTAACCTATCAAACTAAAAACAAGCAGAAATGAAATTATCTGAGCCTTAAATGAGCACATATTACAATGAATAAAGAAGTAAAGCCAAAAACAAACAAAAACTACAGTTATATTGTTGCATTAAACTTTGGTTGGTATTGTTGAAAAAGTATTATGACAGCAAACTCTGGTTTGTTTCTTTGCCACCAATTAAAACAATACAGTTGTCAACCCATCAGAACATTGAAATTGATATGTCTCAATGAGAAGTTGTCCTTAACAGAAAAAAAAAGGAATGACAACATGTTCATTAAAAGTGGTCTCAGAATAGCTTTTTCTGCTTAAAAACTACCTAATTGTCTATTTCCTCATGCCTGATCAATGTTGTTACCAGTAAAAAGTACCACGCATACAGTCTAATATTGTATTACTTTGCCCCAAAACATAGTGCTCATGACAATCAATATAATTATTTCTGAACATGCAGCATGTAAAAGCAAGGGCTACATTACAGTGTCTCAGGACATAGCAAATCCTGTTTGTTTGCAATATATTGAATAATAAGAACAAACTGATTTTATATCTATGGCCAAGTGATTGCCACATCAGCACTTCAGTAGCAATAAAGAAGTTGATACCATTGTGTTGCATTATCAAATAACTATTGCATAACTACTTGTATGAATATAAATTTGTGTACTCTAAAATGCATCAGAAGTGAATAAAAGGTAGATGTATTATCATAAGTATGCAACTCCCCATTCTTGAAGATAAATATGCTCATGGGATGACATGCTAGTGGGCCCTGTTGAGTGTACATTTGAGGGGCCTTCTTCCTCCTCCATCAGCAGTCCTTAGGAAAGGGGCATAGATTATATAAATCACAAATTACTAAGAAAGGGGGGCATGCTTAAACTTAGGTGTCCAGAAAGTTCTGAACCACTTAAGTGGTTCAAAACTTTCAGTGACTGGTCTTGGTCAATTATTTCGCTTTAGGAGGGGTTAAACACCATAAAAATGAGACAAAACACCTTCTGGCCCTCATCAGTTTGAAACTTACAGCAAAAAGTACTTGGGAAAAAACAAACAAAAACAGTTTTGGTGGCCCCTACCATCCAAAAAATATAGGTTAAAAAAAGAGCCAAAAAACTTTTAATTGGCTCAAAACTTATATCCTTGTTCTTGGATTAAGAGGACCCAAATACAGAAGACCAAATGGAAAACAAAATATTGTTTCATAAAAAATGGGGCCACACAAAAGGGCAAAATGTTCCCCCTGTCACTTTGCATTGGAGAGGTGATTTTGGAAACTTGGGAGGGGGCACATTTGATTGGAATTTCTTGAGACTTATTGAATAGCCAAAATTATTGAAGGGCAACCAGTATCCCTCCCATGTGCTTCTATGCTATTCATTCCAGTGTGTAAATTCAAATTTTGATCTGATAACCTCCATGATATCAAATTTAAACTTTGAGATGGCCATTTCCTCACAAATTTTGAAAGTTCTAATAAGAATGCCTCCAGGGTTAATATCACCCCAACATGCCCAGAGCCACTGACCCTAAATTACATAATCACCCTTTATTTAAAAGCATGGTTCATTAGAAAAGGTAGCCATGATTTATATTGGTTTTCCAATCAGCTATGAGCTCTTGGGGGCTCAAACAATACTATATGCACCCAATCTTTCAAATTATAAACAATAACCTAGGAATATAGGTTATTGGTAAGGTGATAACCTAGGAATGATTTAAGAGATTGAGTTCCAACTTTCAGTGGATGGATCTTGAATTGTCTTGGGAGAGTGGATGAAGCTAAGTCAAAAGAAATTGTGTGAATAGAGGTTGTAAAGATAAAACAGCTTGTGGGAAGGAGTTGAAACTTTTGGGTACTGTCAAAAAAGGAAGTGGAATGGGCAGGGGGCTTCAAATTCTGTGTTGGGAGGGAGGGGTTAAATATGTTTTGTCTCTCACCAACCAAAATGTGTTTGCACTACAAGCTGCTTTGGGACTTGGAATCTATTCATGATTAATTAGCAAGGTAGATCAAAATCCCTGTATGGGCAAATTATCAAAATGGTATATTTGTAATATCTTAGAAATGGTTTGGGAGTTCAAGTTGAAACTTTCAGTTTTTGTGTTGAGGGGGGATCCTGGGGATTCCCAATCTTAAATTGGGGAATAGAGCAGACAACAGATAGCCTAAACATACTTTGACTCAAGTATGCCTAACAGTTTTGGCACTTTAACCCCCTGTGGGACTAAAACCTAATTGCTGCAAAATATCAATGTAAGTGGAATGACACTATATGTAACCAGACTAAAGAAAAATTAAGTATCTTGAAAATCTCAAGAACAGCTTAGGAGACCAAGTTGAAGCTTCCCAGAGTCTTGGGGGAGGGGGTCCAGATAGACCTCTTGGTACCAGGTTATGAATAAAGTATACAGTACCTGTAAGATCTTGAAGGTGGCCTGGGGTGTCAAGTTAAAACTTCAAGAGGTTATTAGGGGGGTAAGTGGACCTTTAATCTTTCCCTGACAGATGGGGCAACCTGCCTTGATATTAACCAAAACTCTAAAAAACAGAATTTTGAGACCAATAGATACATTCAAAGAATTGGAGCTTTATGCTGATTTCAAATATATTAGCTTCATTAAGTTTAATCTTACCCATCAAAGGTTAGGAGCCTTAGAAAATTTTGGAAACTAAACATTTATTCATAGTCAATCAACAGATCCAGATAGCACATCTGCAATATACTGGGGAAAGCTTTGAAGGCGAGTTGAACTAGCAGTGTTTTTGGGGAGGGGTACAATTGACCCTCAAGTCTTGACTAGGGGGATGGAGCAGAGGGGAAAGGTCCAAAGATTTGGTCTTTAATTTGTTTAAATTCTTTGAACAATCAGCATATATTGGACTAAAATCAATTCCTGTTGAACTAGCTATGTAAACCAAAGGAAACAATGAGTAGACCCACCCAGGTTATCAAAATAGCATATCTTACTTAAGTCAGGAACAGTTTAACAGATCAAGTTGAAATTTTCAGGGGGTTCTGAGGGGCAGAGGAGAATCAAAAGAAATCATGTATTTAGGTTATTGAAAATGCATATCTGCAAAATTCTGCAAATGACTATGGGGATTAAGCTGAGTGTTCATCCAGTGAAACATTCAGAATGTTGGAGGGGGGAAAGGGAACTTCACATTGGTATTTAGAGGGGATGTGGGACTTTCAAATACCTTTTCTTCAGTTCATCTAAAACTGTTGGTGCTATTTATATTATGGAGCCTTGAATCTATTGATGGTGAAATGCTGAGGTGAACCAAACAACCAAATATTAACACAGGCTATCAAAATAATGCATTTGTTTTTGGATAAATCAATATCAATACAGAATGCAATTAACATATTAAAATCACATCAGCACAAGATGGGATTTGAGGTTGAGCCTCTAGAAAATAGAATACTTAGTGGAAATTAATAATTCCTGGATTCATTCATTTAGGGTTGAAGGACAGAAAACTTACAATCAAGATTCTTAATTAGGGAAAAGAAACCCAAGTGAAGCCTTGGGTTACCTTTTGGCAAAATTATAAAACTACACAGCAGTTGTTATTGTTGTTTGTATTGGAAAATTTAGGGAAACCTACAGCTTGCTAGTCAAGGTGGAAGGTTATTTTGACAAACAAATACTTACTGAACTTGACAATACAGTGTTTGGACCTCATGTGCTCCTTATATTCCATTTTTGAAGATTTTAGCTAATAGACAGGAAAAGTATATCTGTGTGTATTTTTTCAGTTTTATAAACATTTTCTTGCAGTCTTATTATGGCTCAAAAAAGGTATCTAATCCAAAATTAGTAATATTTAATATAAACTTTGAAAATGAACCAACAATATGATTAATTTCTCAGACAATCATAGTTATTATCACTTTTTGAAGGGATACTATTTTGAAGTTTTAACTTTCTTTTTTTTATTTCCCTTACTCCTCTGTATACATTCATGGATACATAATGGCCATAATTAAACTAGCGGTATTATTGTTCTATATTAAACAGTCAGTCTAATTTCATTAATTTTTTTCCAGTAATTTTGACTGTTATGACCCCAGATGTAGTCCTAAATAATACATTTCTACATTATTCATCATCTATATGATGCATCATATTAAAACATATTTGTTGTGTGCTTTTAGACACCAACCACTCTGAGTGCTTTTAGAGAATTGTTGGACAAAATATTATTTATTCATTTTAAACAAAGAAATGAAGTAAGCCATATACAAATGTGAATAAAAGTTAAGGAAACATGATAATCAGATTAACAGAAAAATATTGCATATCATAAAGTAAGAATCTTATTGTTTTAGTTTTCTATACATCCCAGGGCTATATCTTGGACTATCAGGAGAGGAGATAATCACAACCATGACTACTATATTGTAAAATAGCACAAAATAAGGAATCAAATAGTAATACTCTTTTGCTTTACAGTATATCCTTCAGAAAAGCTGCTAGTAAATATTTAGTGATGGGCCAGATCTGAAGGAAACATGTCAAACAATTAAAAGCAGTCTAGTAGTCTGATTTCTAATTTTAATCAATCACTAAAAATCATGGTTGTTTCTCAGACACTGCAAACTTGCTCCTCTCCCTTATTTCTTACTTTAGAATACACAGTATGCTTCTGTTCCTCATGTTTCTGTACCTGTTCATCATTTTTTTTATCCATTGTTATCTATTTTTTAATCATTTCTAACAATACATTTTCATTCAATATCTTAATTCATCATAGTTGAAACTAAATTTAATAACTTATCACAAGATTCAATTAGGCCCTTGTAGAGAATGTATTATAAAGGCTAAATTTGGGACCATCATGGGGTGGGTGGGGGTTCACTGTCATAAAAACAACCAAGATATTTGTCAGAAACACAAAATAAGGATCCTAATTTTTAAGGTGTATGCCTAGAAATCAGACAAAAATTAACATAGTAGCCAAGCTTGGCAATATATTCCTGTAGCTATTTTTTTTGGCCCTGAATTCATAGTTGCAAGTTTTATTTCCTAGTCTAACCCTTTTCCAAGACAGCCAAAAGTCACTTGTCTAGAATTTGACCAAAATATTTAACATTGTTTATAGATAAATAGCCTACTCAAGGTAGGCTAATCACATTTTTTATTAACAAAATTCATATAAATCTAAAGGTGAAACAATCCACTATCTATATGATATAGCATAAGCAAAATTTTTACTGAGGTTTAAGATAAATGTTTAGTTTTGTCACAAGTGCTCTAAACTGAAAACTATACTGCAAAGCAGCATAGGCCTAATTTCCAGTTTAGAGCACTTGAAAATGCTAATTCTAGAAGTGCATCCATTTCTGGTTGACCCTCCTCCTCTATGGGGCAAACTGAAAATGCATAAAGCAGGCTTGCTTACAGGTAACACTACCTACAGAGCAAGTGTATTAGTCCATGTGCCCTGCAGGCAGCAGGGCAAGGTCTGTATTCTATATTTATTAAATAAACCTTATTTGAGTTTTTTTTTGTTTTATCACTATCTGTTGATCAAATATAGGAAACAAACCTTGCCTGCAGGGCTCATGGACTAATACACTTTTCTCTATGGGTATTGTTACCTATAAGCAAGCCCAATTTAAGCATTTTTAATCTTGTTGGAGGGGGATTTTAGAAAGGTAAAAAATGCATGTGTTTCTCTAATAATGACAAAGAAACAGTATGCAATCATCAGAATCTTGTTATATGCAGTAATATGCTATTTAGACAGCTTGTGATGAAACTAAACATTTACTAGGTTTAATTATTGAATGGTAATCAGATGTCATATTACCTTACACTAGCCTCACTTGTTACATAAACTTAGGTAAAAGTCTACAAAAGGCTTAAAATCCTGCTGAAATAACAGGAATTGCATTTTTCAGAAGTTAGATCCCATGAATATGAGACTGTTAACCCAAAAATAAGGTAAAACAATTATTGTCAGAAATTTAACAGGCTGAGATCTAGCTCAAAAGAGGTCATGCAAAGGAGGTTTGTTAGCCAAATCATACTTTATTACAAAAGCAGGCTCTTATAGAAAGTAAATTGGGTCAACTCTGATCCAGCACAGAAATTTTGAAGTAGTCTAAGCAAGCCCATATGTAATAAATTTTACACAGAGCAGTGAGTCTACCTATAGACCCTACAACATATTTAATTAAATTTCAACATTTAGATTTATTCCTTATGATTGAAGAAAGATAATTCATTCTGGATCATTGATTAAGATGAATCCAGAATGATGATTATTAACTAAGAAGGAATTAAAATGATCAACAGTCACCACAATCACAAGCTCGTCTCTCCATGGTAACCCAGTGTATTTTATTTATATTATATTAATAAATTGAACTTAAGTCTGTTGAAAAGATGACATAGCTCAGGTGAGCAATCAACTAGGTCAACAACTCATTCAAATAGGCTATTTGACCTAGACCTTATCTAACCAATATTACACCACGCTATATTGACAGCTTTTGGTTTATACCTTGGAGCAATAATACAATCAAGCAGATATAGCAATTATCATCAAGCCAAAATCCTTCGCATGTTACAAGAAGCTTCACAAAACTAACAAGTCGAAATAAACATAACAAAATGTCTTTCATTAAATGATAATAGAGATGGAACTTTATTTGGTTAGTCTTTTCTTCTCAAATATGTAAATCGCGGTCCCATTGGCTTAAAACAGCCAATCAAAGTTGGTATTACTTACATGGCCACAGCGAAAGAGAATCGTTTTTTTTTTCACACAAAGAGTAAAATTACGAGTAAACTTTTTCAGATCTTTCTACAAATTCAGGATTGCTTTTTAAACTAACAGTAATCTTTAAGACAATTGATAGTTCTCTGTGCTCTAAAGTGTGGAATTCTATTACTTGACTTACTTTGAGTTTACACTCTTGCTCAGCAGGGTCACCATCGTAGAGGGAATTAGCCGTTAGCGCCGTCTGTCTTCTGCAGATGGTCCTGCCCCGGGCTAATGATGGGGCCTCTTTTGGGTTGATATTGCAGCTGAGGAGTCGTTGTCTTATGAAATCAGGTCACCTGGTGCACGGTCTTCCTCTAGAACGTCACAAGAAATTTCCTGAGGGCTTGAAATCCGTGATGATCCTTGTAGGGTGCTTGGTGGGAGGCATAATAGATGGCTATACTACTATAGAAGATTAGTTTCTACTTCGGTAGACAGATTTTCCAGCTTGAACGTCGTCAGGTTTTCAATGTTCCGAATCTGGTCTTACCATTTCAAGTCTTCTTTTCCAAGCAGGTGTCTAGTTTAAACGGCATCGACTTTCATAGTTATGGCTGAGTCATTGGCCACATTTAAAACGAATGCAGAATGATACTTAAGACTGTGGCTTTGTAAATTGCAGATTTGGCTTAGCGACTAATTTGCGGTTTGAGTAAAACTGCCCTCAGGAGGTGCCCAAATACAAAGTTAGCCTTTGTTGATCTGGTAGAAATTTTGGTGTCAACTGTATTATTTGAGGATGTAATTGATTTGAGATGTGTGAACTGCCTTGCCAAGTCGACAGCTTTGCCGTAAATATCAAAATTTACGGGTGTCGTCGAAGCGGTCTTAACCATGGCCATTGTCTTTTTTCCTTCCAGTTGATCCCTACTCTGGAGGCTGTGGAGGAGAGTGTCTCGAGTGGAGACTTAAGCTGGTCAAGATTGTCACTAAGTATAGCTATATCATCTACGAAGTCAAAATCAGAGGGAGTCCTCCCGCTATTACTGATGACAATTGAGTGGACACTTTGTGTCTCGTTTAGAATGTAGCCGATGACTCAGCTAAACATTCCATGTGCTGCAGCACATCCTTGCCGGTCTCCTTTGCTGTTGGGGGGGGGAGACAAAAAAGCTTCTCAACAACTAGGATAGCGCTTTCTTTATTGCTTTACTACTACTACTACTAAGAATTCACCGCAGCACCAAGCCATCTGAGGCCAACACAGCTAGGCACACTCCTCCTCCATCCCAATCTTTTCAAAGCCTCCCAAATTACATCCTTCCAAGAAGTTTCCATTTCCTTTAAATCATTCTTTATGACATCCTCCCATCTCAACCAAGGACAACCTGCTTTCTGTTTACCCCAAAACGGTCGGCCGAAAAGGACAGTCTTTTTCAATCTGTCAATTTTCATCGGCTGAACATGCCAAGCCATCTCAACTTTTCTTTCGTTATCAAACACTTCGTGGCAACGAACTGTAGTAAGGAGTGACCCGGCTCAATAGTGACCAAAACTCTAAAAAAAATGAATTTTGATACTAATAGCTACATCAAAAGAATCGTATTTTAATGCTAACTTTAAATATATAAGTTTCATCAAGTTTAGTTTTACCCATCAAAAGTTACGAGCCTGAGAAAATTGTTTTAATGTTTTGTATTTTAGAAAACAGGGGGAAACACCCCCTAAAAGCCATAGAATCTTAACGAAAATCACACCCTCGCATTCAGCGTATTCGCGGACCCCATATTAGAAGTTTCAAGCTCCTATCTACAAAAATGTGGATATTGGTATTTTTTGCTAGAAGACCGATCACGGATGCGTATTTATTTGTTTTTTTTCTTTTTCCCAGGGAATATCGTATCGACCCAGTGGTACTAGAATGTTGCAAGAGGGCTCATCCTAACGGGAATTAAAAGTTCTAGTGCCCTTTCTAAGTGACCAAAAATTGGAGGGTATCTAGGCCCCCTCCCACGCTAATATTTTCCCCAATGTCACCAAATCAAAATTCTGAGATAGCCATTTTATTTATCATAGTCGAAAAACCTAATAACTTTGTCTTTGGGGACGACTTACTCCCCCATAGTCCCCGTGGGAGGGGATACAAGTTACATACTTTGACCGAGTGTTTACATATAGTAATGGTTATTGGGAAATGTACAGACGTTTTCAGGGGATTTTTTGGTTTGGGAGAGGGAGAAGTTGAGGGGGGATTACGTGGGAGGATCTTTCTATGGAGGAATTTGCCATGGGGAAGAGAATTTCAATGAAGGGAGCCCAGGATTTTATAGCATTATTTAAAAAAAAATGAAAAAAATGAATATGAAAAGTTTTTTTCAACTGAAAGTAAGGAGCAGCATTAAAACTTAAAACGAACAGAAATTATTACGCATATGAGTGGTTCACCTTCTCTTAATACCTCGCTCTTTAGGATAAAGTATTTTTAGTAATTTCAACTATTTATTCTAAGGCCTTTGTGATTCAGGGGTCATTCTTAAGGAATTGGGACAAAATTTAAGCTTTAGTGTAAAGAGCGAGGCATTGACGAGGGGGTGACCCCCCATATACGTAATAAAAACATACGAATATAGAGTTCCGTTACGTAAGTTAATTCGTAAGTTACGTATAATTTTTACTAATGAAAACGTTCGTAAAAAAATAAAAGTTCTAGTTGCCTTTTTAAGTAATCAAAAAATTGGAGAGCAACTAGGCCTCCTCCCCTGCCCCTTTTTTCTCGAAATCTTCCGATTAAAACTATGAGAAAGCCATTTAGCCAAAAAAAAGTGATATACAAATTTTGTCTTAATTATTTATGTGCGGAGAGCCAAAATCTAAACATGCATTAATTCAAAAACGTTCAGAAATTAAATAAAAAAAGTTTTCTTAACTGAAAGTAAAGAGCGACGTTAAAACTTAAAACGATCAGAAATTACTTCGTATATGTAAGGGGATTTTCGCTTTTGGGAGCACCCATGCTTCAGGGCCATATTTGACATCGGTTGTTTTACTTTTAATATCTTCACTGCTCCCGTTGTCTTTACTAATAATACTACCAAGGTCAGTGACGTTGAATCTTGATGAATCCCGATAAATATTTTCGTTACCTAATGTCACCTCTTCATCTTCACTAATTCCTAGCCTTAGTGACTTAGTCTTCTTAACATTAATTTTCCAACCCATTCTAGCTCCCTGAACTCGCAAAGCCTCTAAAAGCTCATTCATTTTGTTCACACTTTCATCTAGGATGCTGAATTCGTTAGCTGAATTTGTCCCCATTTGTTTCCGTGGTCTCCCGTTGCCTTTCCTGTGCTCCTTAAGACAAAGTCCGTCAAAATGATCCATATAAAGGGTGATGTAACAAAATCCTGCTTAACCCCTGATTTAATACAAAACCAGCTGCTAACTTCATTTTTTAACTTAACCACAGCATTGTTATTTTCCTACATAGCACTAATCACTTTAATCTAGTTGTCTGGTATACCATACAAGGATAATACCTTTGCTAAAGCTCTTCTATCAACAGAATTGAACGCTTGCCTATCATCTATAAAACTGACGACCAAAGGTGTTCGACAAATCAGGCACTTCTTAATTTAACCTGAGAGTGAAAATTTGGTCAACACATCCTCTAAGTTTTCTAAAACCGCGCTGTTCTTCTCTTAAAACTTCTTCTACATCATCTCTCAGTCTAATAAGTATCATATTACTAAGTAATTTGCTACATACAGAGACCAGACTATGCTTCGATGATTACCACACTTACTCTTATCATCTTTCTTATACAGTGGTTTAAATAAGGTTTCCCTAAAATCGTTATGTACTTTCCATTTAAAAAAAATCAAGTTAGTAATCTGCAGTCACTTATTTCTAACCTCAGAGCCACCACATTTAAGAAAATGATTTACAACACTATCTGCACCTGGAGCCTCATCATTTTTTTTTCTTTTAGTACTGTCGCTAATTCTTCCTCACAAAACAAGTCTTCCTTCACATCCAAGGTATCACAAACATTTTCATTTTCATCTATATCTTTTCCTGCAACTCTATCGTGGTTTGGAAAAGTCTCAAAATGTTTTGCCCATCTCCCTTTAACTCTTTCCTTATCACCACTTATGGCCCCGTTTCTTTCTTTAACTGGAATAAGTCTGGATTAACTACTCCATCTCAATTTATTAACATGCCAGTACAATATTCTACTAGCAGTATCTTTTAGATCCTCGGCAATTTTATCCATGGCCTCCACTTAACACCTCCCTACTTTTTATTTTAATACCTTCGCCGCCTTCTTTTCATTCCTTTTGTTTTCGTATGATCTGTCACTCGGATAATTCATGTGTAAGCCTCTTCTACTCTCTATTAAAAATAAAGCTTTTTCACTAATATTCCCAGCTGCAGCTCTATATTTCTTCCCTAAGACAACAGCAGCAACTTTTGTTTTTCTAAAGTTACTCCTACCATTTTCCACATAGTCAAATTTTAATCTCTCAAGTTTAATATTCAACTGTTCCTGGAAAGTTTTTTCTCAAATTTTCATTCAGCAGTCTATCAACATCATAACTTTAGAGTGGTAGTTACCCTTCCAAAATTTCAGCTTTGAATTAACCCTAGACACTACTAGATGGTAATCTCTACTTTTAATATCAGTAACAGCACTCCTATATACCCTAGTATCTTCTATTGATCCTGTCAGTTTTCGGTTTACTATAATGTAATCGATAAGAATTTGCGGTCTTACCATCACGTAAATACCATGTTAGACATAATATATCTAATATTATGACCAAATACTGTACATGTTATAACTAGATTATTATGCCTACAAAACTGAAAAGTCTGTATCCATTGCTGTTTTTTTTTTCCTACACGAAATTTACCAAGGCTAGGTTACCATCTATCCCTATTTCTACCGACCTGGGCGTTAAAATCTCCAAGTCAAAACACCATATTTCTACCTGAAACCCTATCTATTTGCTCCTGTAACTGTAAGTAAATCTATCTGAGTCAATAGTATCTCCGTCAGTCAATTCTACAATAACCGATAATACTATAACCGATACCCTGAACATTTTAGTCTTTAAAGGGGCTGACTATCTTTGTTGGTAGGCTAGCAGCTTCCAATTTTAGCCACAGGGGTCATCTGCCTACAGTATCAAGGACAGAGCGGAAGTCGATGAAAAGTATGCACGCTTTTTGTTGTATTCCAGTGTCTTCTCAACGATCTGTCTAACTCTATGTCCCTGCTCAGTTTTCAATCTTCCTGGCACGAATCTGGCTTGTTGAGGGTGGCACAAATGATGTAGAAAACTTTTGTATGTTTCAGCAACTCCATCACAAACAGCTTTCCAGGAACAAATAGTAAGGTGATACCACGGTAGTTGCTTCCGACTGTTTTGCTGCCTTGTTGTCGAGTATTGGCACAAGGACTCGTTACTCTCAATGATGGATGGTATATAGTTTTTCCATTCGCTGCTTTCAGGCTTGTGGCCGCCATTGTCTGTTGGCTGGTAAGCTCACGTAGGATCTAGAATGTTGCTTCAGTGTCTTTCTTTTGGGCAGCTAATTTGAGCCCAGTGGCTTCGCCTGGCTTGTCCTTGTTTCTTGTCCTTGTGGAGCATATAATTACGTAGTTTGTTGAACTGTCTGTAGAGTGTCATGTCTCCTCGTAGTCTCACTCACTGTCTCTGTTCGATTACTTCTAAGGTCTGGTTGCATATCCACTCTTTCTTTTTTCGCTGCTTCGAGCCAAACAACTACTTCTTGCTGCTGCGAGAAGATTGTCCTTGAAAGGGTAAAAAAAACTTACTTTGTAAACACTGCAGGAGATCCTCAAAGTGATTAGAGACTTCAACCATATACTACTTGTGAATCGAGGGATGGGCTACAATCAAGAGGTGTCTTTTTTCTTGAAGGAAGATGATAAACTCTTTTTAGCCCTCAGTCAAAATTTGATCCTCGAAGAAACGACACGGTGGTTGGCATTGCTCAGCTCGACACCTCTGTATGAGCGGCAGCATTGGACAGACAAGATCCAGCGTCGTCTAGCAATGATGAGGTCAAGCATCTTTTTGTTGTGCTATCGTAGCTGTACCATGTGTACTTTGCAATGTCTTTTGTCACGAACTATGCATTTGTGACTGATAGGGAGTGGGTGATGCAGCAATTTAGCAGCTGTTCACCATTATCATTCAGTGTATCCGCAATTACGGGTCCAGAAGCTGCATCGTACAGACCGGAGTTGTTATCGATACTGGCGTTAAAATATCCTAGGACTAAGAGGTAGTCCGTTAGAGGCACGGCGGGGAGCTCAGAGGACAGTAACGCGTAAAAGCTGTCCTTTTCTTCATCATTGATATTTTGTTGGGCATAACAGGTAAAAATAGTTATCTTCCCGTGCTTTTTGTCGATTCTTGATCTCAGTAGACGTGGATAGACAGGTGTGAGTGACAGTCCGAGCAAAGCTGTTGAGAACAACACCGACTCCCCTCTTCTTTGGGTTCCACCAGACCAGATTGTTAGCAATGTTCAAAAGATCACGTCCTTAGGCAGGCCTGGGTCCAACGGGGGAAGTTGGTGAGGCATTCGAGTTTTTTTTTTAGTTCCTGTATTAGCGGGAATTTTAGGAGGAGGGCTGCTAACCCAACCGTCCCTAGGTGCATCTAGTTCTCCTGTGGCTAACCGAATACCCAGAAGCACGTGAAGTCAGCTCTGTATGCGCCACACATATGAAGAACAGGACAGATAGAACAGGATGCAGAACCTGGACAGACGGAACAGATAGAACAGATAATGACAAAATAATCCAAAGTATAGTTGGAATAGTGAAAAGAATGGGCAATTCATAATGCTACGTAAGATTTCAGCTGTCAAATAAATCACTAAAGAATGGGCAATTCGTAATGCTACTTAAGATTTCAGCTGTCAAATAAATCACTAGAAACTTATTAGTTCCTGTTATTAGTTCTTTCTTCCATAAATCAATCCAGCAATTCTAGTACACATAGATGCACAAATACAATACATAACACACACTACCATATTACACGGTAATGGAACACTAGCGAGGCTACGAAAAATACTCTAGCAGAACTTTTCAGACAACCAAAACTACATTTACTGTTAAAAAAAATGATACTTGTGGTTTCCCATTATGTAAGGACCCAAAGCGCCTCTATGGGGGTCTTTAAGTACTCCAAATATCTATAAGTGGTCAAATAACAATATTCAACCAGAAAGAAACAAATTTACATCACTACAGGCCTTATATACACCATATAAGGGTATACACACTATATATGGGTTTATCATTTGTTTTTTCGGACTTGGGATTGAGGTGGAGAAACTTTATCAGATGTACCTCTTAAACTTTAAAAGTTCTGTCATTGCTAAAAAAAATTGGAGCTTATCCTTTGCTCCTTTCTAAGTGGTGACGTTAGAAAGTTGGCCTACGGCAAAAAAAAAATCAACTTTTGAACTAAGACAGATATAATTTTTTTCGACGGCAATCGATAGTTCTTGATGAGCTGATCAAAGTATATGTCATCCAATTTTTGGTACAAAAATTCCTTCATAAGATATACTAGTTTGAAAGTTTCAAGGGGTTGACAACTTCAGTAGTAGGGTACACACTGAAACCAAAAATAAGCCGATACCAATTATGAGACATGTAAGGGACTTGTAAGGAAAGGTCGACTGTTAGCTCATAATCATCTTCGGCAGTGAGGGGTTTGCAAATTTTGCTATTTGGTGTACCTGTTTCCAGTGTATTTGATGGTAAGACCGAGTTGGTTCTTGTGGTAAGACATGTAGGGGACTTGTAAGTAATAATCGTCAGTTAGGCTACAATCATCTTTGGTAAAGAGGGGTTTGTAACTTTTGCTAGTTGGTGTAGCCTACCCATATTCACTGTAACCTAGAATTAAGTGTTTACGCAGCGGGTACAAACGATAACGTAAAACAACGAGGCAGTTTCGTAATAATTAATAGAGTGTCATCTATGGTATTTTAATCCTGAAAAGTTACGGATAGCTTTATAATACCAACTAGATTATATAAGATATTGTTCCAAGTCTTGATCCGTCACGATGTCTACGATTGAAAAGGATAAAGTTCAACTGGCTGCAAAGTCAATTCAGTCCCTTCCTTCGATATCCTTTTGTTATTGTTGTTTTTACAACGCTGAGGAATAGCCTTTGATCATGTGATTACTGATCGCGTTCTTCTTTGAACATAACGTTTTAAAAGCTTCGATAGGCTGACAACTTCAGCGTTTAACCGATAGCAAAGAAACAAAACCAAAGTGTTGCTCTCGCAACACTTTATTTGGCGAAGCCGGACAAGGGTTGCCGCAACACTTCACGTTGCTCAGGCAACGTAGGTCTAGTTTATGTTAATGATCTTACTGTTACTGCTATGAACCCCAATCAAGCGGTTTTTCGTCATCAGTCACCCCAAATATATCCATATTAGCAAAACTAGATCTCCATCAGTTGATGAGACCACTCTAGTCACACTTGCTAATAACAGTACCCTTGGCATTGTTGTCAGAACGGAGCCTGAGATTCGTAAAAAAACCTTTTTTTTTTGTTTGAGATGCTTCCAAGCTATCCTGTCCTAAATATTGCTATGTCAAACTTTCTGATTTTTCGTGAATTTCTGAGGCTTGCCCCCAGTTATCGAAAATTTACATTTCAATGGATTCTCTCAGTAGATCTACATATCGGTATATCCGGCTCTTAGGTATCTCCTACTGGTATTATATTAGTTTACTGAAAATAAAGATATCGAGGAATCTCGGAAATCTTAGAAAGCTCAAACAAATTTTTGCTATGCCATTTCTAAAAATTTTATTCCTTTTTTAATTCTATCTTACTTCTCTTTTTGCCCTACAATATGGATTTCAGCTTTTTCTTCCCTTCTGGTACCGCTCCCTAAGGCGGTAAGGCGGTACATAAATCGAGAATCCTTGCAACAAATAATTCTGTTAATAAGCCGTTGCTCGATTTAAAGTCACTTTAGATGCTTTCATTTGCCTTTAGTCAATCTATTGTCTCCAGCTATTCCACACTTCATCTTTGAAATTCGAGTACTTTCAAAAGCTTCAACCTATTGAATGCTTCTAATGCTTTCTGATTCAACTAAAAAGTGTCACTCGTTTGGTGCCTTTCAGAATTTTAAAAACTTTCTTGATTTCTGATTTTCTATATTTTTTTTCAATTCTTTCCCAGCTATAGAGTCTTGGGGGCATAAATGATAAAATATTCTAGAAATGCTGTTTCATTTTTTGTTTTTGCGTCTCTCAATAACTTGCATCAAGGATTTCAATCTCTTTTTCCTTTCTTATACTACTCGACAATATATATGACAAAAAGAGGAACCTTATTCTTGAAACAAAGAGGTCTTAATAAGCAGTTGTTTGAATTGAAGTTTCTTTATACTGTCTTCTGTGTGTTTTTCGCTATTTTTTATGAACACATGAGGTTCCGGAAGCCCTAAGAACTAATCCATGTTCTTTCTCTGATCATTCAACTTATCATAATTTTGCCAACATTTGACTTCCCTCCCCTTCTCCCTCTATTACCGGCCAAACAGCCTAGCGGGGAGTTTGTTTAGATATTTTTCATTTATAGTTTCAACCGTAAATATATCTATGCATATAACAATGTAGACTAAAAATCATTGCGGTATTCAGCATCAAACAAGGTGCAAGATTCCAGCCCTTCTGCAAATTAAATAAAAAACAAGTTTTTTTTAACTGAAAGCAAGGAGCGACATTAAAACTTAAAACGAACAGAAACCATTCCGTATATGGAAGGAGCTGTCACCTCCTCAACACCCCTCTCTTTACTCTAAAGTTTTTATTGTTTTAAAAAGTAGAGCTGTGAGAAAGCGTCAAATTTTAGCGTAAAGAGTGGGACGTTGAGGAGAGGACATCCCATTTCATATACAGAACAATTTCTGTTCGTTTTAAGTTTTAATGTAACTCCTTATTTTCAATTAAAAAAAAGTTGTTTTTTTTTATTTAATTTCCGTACGTTTTTGAATTAATGCAGGCTTTGATTTTGGCTCAATATACATGAATAATTAAAACGAATTTTGCATATTAATTTTACTTTTTTTTTGGCTAAATGGCTTTCTCGAAATTTTGATTAGACGATTTTGCGAAAAAAGGGGCGGGGGAGGGGGCCTAGTTACCATCCAGTTTTTTTTGGTTACGTATATTTATTATTAGTAATAAATATACGTAACTTTCGAATTAACTTACGTAACGAACTTCTATATTCGTATATTTTTATTACATATACGAGGGGGTTCACATCCTCGTCAATACCTCGCTTTTTACGCTAAAGTTCGAGTTTTGTTCCAATTCTTTAAGAATGATCCCTGAATCACAAAGACCGTTTAGTTAGAATAAATAACTCTTTTGAAATTACTAAAAATACTTTAGCGTAAAGAGCGAGGTATTGAGGAGGGGACGAACCCCCTCATATACGTAATAATTTCGTTCGTTTTAAGTTTTAATGTTGCTCCTTACTCTGGGTTGAAAAACTTGTTTTTTTTTATTTAATTTCTCATTGTTTTTTAATAAATGCTCGAAAATCCAGCGCACCCTTCATGGAAATTCTCTTCCTCCATGGAAATATCCTCCCACGTAACTCCCTCTCCCACCAGAAAAATCCCCCCTGCAAACGTCTGTATGCTTCCCAATAACCAATACTATACGTAAACAATGGGCAAAGTTCATAGTATGCAGCCCTTCCCCCGGGGACTGTGGGGGATTAAGTTGTCTTCAAACACATAGTTACTAGTTTTTTCGACTATGCTGAACAAAATGGCTATCTCAAAATTTTGATCCGGTGACTGGGAAAAAAAATGAGCTTGGAAGGGAGCCTATTTGCCCTTCAATTTCTTTTGGTCACTTAAAAAGGGCAATGAATGGACCTTTTGTGACATTCTAGGACCACTGGGTCCTAAAAAAAGAACACACACACACATCCGTGATCTTTCTTCTTGCAATAAATCCAAGATTCCACATTTTTTGCAGATAGGAGCTTGCAACCTCAACAACAGAGTTCTCTGATACGCTGAATCTGATGGTGTGATTTTCATTAAGATTCTTTCACTTGTATGGGGTGTTTTTCCCTTTTTTCGAAACTCAGGCAAGTTTTCTCATGCTAGTAACTTTTGATGGGTTAGACTAAACTTGATGAAACTTATATATTTAAAATCAGCATAAAAATTTAATTTTTTTTTTCATGTATCTATTGGTATCAAAATTCCGTTTTTTAGAGTTTCAGTTACTATTGAGCCGGGTCGCTCCTTACTTACAGTTCGTTATCACGAACTGTTTGAAAAAGGAAACAGGGCCCAGTATCAAGGGGTAATTTCATATCCCAACCCCAATCGCACAGATTGAAAATCCTTGCATGATAATATCTGAAATGAGGCGCAACATGCCTAACCTTCAGCTAAAATGTTGCAGGGTTGGGAGAGAAATTGTGGGCCATAGACCTTTTGGTTCAACAATGACATCAGTTCAATATGCTTGGAAGATGTTAATTTAAATAGGTTTTTCTACTGAGAATTTAGTGATAGTAGGGACAGTAGGATATTTTCAGAGCTTCCACAGTGTTGTGTAGCTTTCTATAAACAAATTGACCAGGGGAGTTAGTGAGGCAACGCGTCACGTTCAGTCCTCTGACCACACATATTCAATATTGCAGTATGATTCAAATTCAAACAAAGTGCAACGTGGATACCTATCCGCAGAGAAATTGTTGGTGGGAGGGGAAGGTTGATATTACATCAGATACAAAGCCATATATTGCTTTTGATGATACAGACTGAAAATATTTGCTACAATCCGCTTCAAAAAAGATACACCAGTCTACATTTCTTAAAAAAGAACTTGGGAGGGAGATGCGGCCAATGCGTCAACTTTTGGAAAGGGAAAAAGTAAGGGACGGTTAACTTCCGGTCCCATTCATACAAAAAAAAAAATCCTTGTAAGATCCTGGCTGAAGCAGGATGTCGTATGCTTACCTTTTACTGAGTCTACTTTGATTCTTTTGTCATTCAGAATAAAGTCTAACCAAAATTTCGATTCTAACAGGTGCGTTATAATAGACACATACTCCATTTTTACTATTTATGTACATAGTGCGTTTCAATTGAAGCTCATTAGGAAACAAAATATTTTATCTATTCAAATGATGTAATAGCTGTGTACAGAAATTCTCCTGTGACATTAGATCGCCAGGGTTGAATCCCAGTCCCCAATTTTAAGCCATGACTTGATCCATTCCAGCGTTAAAAGGTATCTTAAAAGTTTATAGAGGAATGAGTGTTTTAATAAGCTTAACTATTCATTCTTCTTGAATGAATAATAAAAAAAAGAAGATTTTCAAATAAAAGTAAAGTAACACTAAAACTAAAAAAGAACAGAACCTGAAGGAAGCAAAATTATTAGCTGGTTCTGTTGGGAGTCAAGGGTTAAACAGGGCTGTCTTTTATCGTCACTAAGATAGATAAACTTCACATACTTCGTTCAAAGGAATATAAGTAAATGAGAACAGAGTACTAATAGGAAATATAGATCTCTTCAGGAGTTGAAGATTGTTCAGAAGATTTGAGCGTCTTAGGTAGGCGTAATACCGAAATGAAGGAATTTTTTGAATTTTTTAGGGATGGGCTGCGAGAGTAGGTTTTAAAACGAATGTCAAGGTGTTATTTCGCTTGAATTGGGAGTAAATGAAGATGAAGAAGTCATGTTAGGAACCAAGGAAAGAGGGATTTTACCAGCACAGTAAAGAGGGTAAGCACATTGATGATGTAAAATAAACATGGCTATCCAACAAAAAGTTCCGAAGAATCAAAAAATGTGTGTTAGAGCTCAAATCACAATCCTAGATGCAATAGTAACAGCAGCTGTCAGGTTTGGTTCTAAAACATGGACTTTTCGTTAAGTTGAAGAAGAGATACTAGAGATGTTCGGGATGTTTGGATATTCATTTGAGCGACTGGTATAAAACCATAAGCTGGACGAAGAGGTTTTCTAGGGCTATAATGAAAACAATATTCAGACGGTTAGGTCATGTTTTATGGATGATAGGTAGCCACAAATTGTGCTCTTTAGCAATCCAGCTAGGACTAAACGAAGAGCAGCCCCTCCTCGAATAGGGGAGAAAAACGCCATAAAGGTAACATGCGAGAGAATAAAAAGTGACACTCTAAACAGAGTTGGGTGGAGGAGGAACGTGTGCAGTTGCCTTGAACCAGGCAGTTTTGTGCTGAGATTTACAGTCAAATTTACAGTCATTCAAACTGACACCAATGTTATTATGGCTAATATTCACAACAATGAAAAACATAATGCCCAGAGAGCGAGTGTTTAGTTTTAGAAGTACTTCATTGAGCACATTCAGATTAAAATCCAAATTATTTAAGAACTCGCACCCCTTTCAAGCTTGACGAAGGCAAAAATGGATAAAGATCGCGCCCCTTTCTGGAGATGACCCCCTTCCCCCTTCCTTTTCTTAAACTACTTACATTGTAGCGTGCTAATAATTTCTGATGAACAAACTTTTAAATTAATAAGTACCAGATCTTTGGATAAAAAGCGATTTTTGATTCAGCATAAAAAGCTAGTAAAATATTTGGAATCAACAACAAGTCCTTTTAGAAAATCCCTTTGGAGGGTAAAGAACAGCAGGTAAAGGATGACCCCCCCCCCAAGTGTTTAAAATTGATTGAATTCAAATATATCCAACAAAGCAGTTGTTAGACAAAATGACTGAAACAAGAAACTTCCATTTTAGCAAGTTCTTCATATATATTTGATTGAAGAGGATAGAGGAGCTACAGATCTCTAAATATAATAAAAAAAAAGAACAACAACTATGAAAGTAGTAATATTTCTTCGCAATACAATAACACAAGTATGGTAAAAGTGATTTATTAAATCAATCAAGCGCAATAACAGCTTTTAGGCAGCTATTGCATAGAGAAGGATGCGGTCTAACATATTACATAAAAATTTCTTGCCAAAAGAAGAGTAAATAATTCCAAGCCTTGTTTTATCATTTTCATCAAGAACTATAATATCAGAAGTCGTCATCACAAAACCTGAAAAAAATTTTTTTTAGTAGCATATATTAGGCTATGTGGTGAAAGCTTAACGTTCTCGTTTTAGGCTTTTCTTCTTATAAAAACGTGGATACTAGTAACATACACAGTGGAAGATAAAACGAGAGATTTCTCAGAAGTAAATTAAACAATTCTACAAGTAGAAGAAATATTCGAAAGATGAAAGAACTGCTTTCTTTAATGTCTCATTAAAACACATATATATATATATATATATATATATATATATATATATATATATATATATATATATATATATATATATATATATATATATATATATTCTAGCTGTTGATGTCTTTTGTTGGTTTATTTTTTTCTTTTCTGTTTTTTTTTAGTTTTTCTTTTTTCTTTTCGATGAGTTTCAGCAATTCTTACCAACTGAACGATTCGCTTATGAAGAATAATATCTCGAGGTAAAATCTGATCACCGACCATAACGATTGTCACTTCGTCGGTAGTTGGAGCATTGTATCTACGCACATGTTGGCCAGTATGCGTTTTGTCAGTGGAAATAACAATTTTATGCGTATCAGTAGGCATCAAATCGATTGCTGTTTTGAACAGACGCACTAAATTATTATGTTCGTGGAAAAGATGTTGCAATTGGGAAACGATAGTCCTTTCAACGTCGGGAGAAATTTCGCAACGCGCATTCAATTCAGAATTTCTATCACTGATGAAGTGATATTAGCAAGTTTTACGTAGTTAAAACATATATATATATATATATATATATATATATATATATATATATATATATATATATATATATATATATTCAGAGGTGGGACACAGGGACACAACTACAATGGCGCGTACCTAATATGGCACGTAACGACTTACGCGCGCGGGGGGGCTTTGGCGGGACGCAAAGCGCCCCCGCCAACTAGGTGTTGGTGTGCCGTGAAGCGCCACACCAACAGCTAGTATATATATATAAAAGAGGCCGCGTGAATTAAATGTAAATTAACCAGTATTTGAGATTGCCTGGCAACAAGAAATACCAAGAGTAATGATTATACAATCAAGCTATAAACAAAAGAATAAAACAAGATAAAATAAAATCAATGTAGATCATCAAATATCACTCATCAAAAAAATCTCCCTAGCATTGGACACTTTCGGAAATAGTTCAACTAAACTAATTTGGTTTGGCATAACAGAGATATTCCATTAATAACACAAGGAGCTATTAGAGTATAAGAACTTCATACTTGTGATCCCTGTCCTGCACTGCTATCCGGGATCATTGCTTTTCCCGACACCAAAATAAGTTTAATGATTTAAAGAACATGAAAATTAGAACTTTAAATGTTACGAAATTAAAAAATGACTTTTGTATCGACATTTTGACTGACGAATTCAGACGATTGGAACTGGACTTATTAGGAATTTCAGAGACTCATATCCCAGGGGTAGGAAGCATGAAATTAGGTGATATAGAATTTGTTTACTCAGGCAGGAAGTATGCGGTAAATAGACAGGGAGTAGGGCTAATGATGAAAAAAGAAGCTGCTAGGTCTTGTTTAGACTGGGAAGGTATCAATAATAGAATACTAATTGCTCATTTTATGACTAAAAAGTTCAAGGTATCAGTTATAATAGTATATGCCCCGTTAGAACCGACTGACGGAGATACTAGTAACTTAAGATGAATTTTACTTACAGTCACAGGAGCAAATATACAGAGTCCGAGGTAAAAATACGAGGTTAGCAGCTGGCTTTGTATTAAATCAGGAGTTAAGCATGGTTGTATTCTATCCCCTTTTATATGGATCATTTTAATGGATTTTGTCTTAAGGAGCACAGGAAAGGCAATGGGATACCACGGAATCAAATGGGGAGGAAAAACTCTCCTGGACTTGAATGCAGACGATTTAAGCATCCTAGATGAAAGCGTGAGCAAAATGAATGAGCTTTTAGAAGTTTTGCCAGTTCAGGCTGCTAGCATAGGTGCAAAAATTAATGTTAAGAAGACTAAGTCACTAAGGCTAGGAATAAGTGAAGATGAAAGTTGACGTTGGGTAACGAAGAGATTGATCAGGTGGGTAGCTTCACTTACCTTGGTAGTATTATTAGTAAAGACGGTGGGAGCAGTGAATATGTTAAAAGTAAAATAGCCAAGGCTCAGGGTGTTTATTCACAGTTAATAAAGTTTGGAAGAATAGGAAGATAAATCTGCAAACCAAGATTAGAATATTAGAAACTACAATGATGACACTGGTTGAATATGCTTCTGAAGCATGGGCGCACCGAAAAGTGGATGAAGATTTGCTATATGTTCTCCAGAGAAATTGGCTACGGATTGTTCTGGGTACCCGCCTGACTGACCGTATTTCAAACAGTAAGCTGTACGAAAAATGTGGTTCAATCCCACTTTCTAGGGCTATAATAAAAGAAAGGTTGAGATGACTAGGGCACCTTGTGCGGATGAAGGATGACAGATTGCCGAAGATTGTCCTTTTCGGCCAACTGTCTAGGGCTAAACAGAAAGCAGGTCGCTTTTGTCTGGGGTGGGAGGACGTCATAAAGAAAGATTTAAAACAAATGGGAACTTCCTACGAGGGTGTAAAAAGGGAGGCTTTGGATAGATTGGGATGGAAGAGGAGTGTGTGTAGCTGTGTGGTACTCTGGTGACTTGGTGCTGCGGTGAGTTGTTAGTAGTAGTAGTAGATACCTGAGTCAATTTTCAGCCAGAGTCACCAGATTTTTCAGCCAGATTTACCACTAATGCTGCAGTATACATTCCCTCCACCTCCCCCAAACCTTCAACGCCCAGCCGAGGATGCCCGATCTCATAATTGAACTAAGCTCTATTCTAATAGTTCCGGATATCGAGCCGTAATTTTGAACGGATTTTGACTCTGTAAGATTTAATTTGTTGTACTATGACTTTTAATATATGTGATTTATTTCAATATTGTTTATGACTCTTTATTAAATTGATTTGTTTGTGGGTTCGCCAATTTATATTGATAAACAGCATCGAAATCAACGGCCACTTAAAGCCAAAACAGAAATCATACGCAGCAAAATAGCACTGTCTAAGTAAAGATTAAATAAAAAAAACAAGTTTTTTAAATGAAAGTAAGGAGCAACATTAAAGCTTAAAACGAACAGAAATTACTCCGTATATGAAAGGGGCTTTTCCTCCTCAACGCCTCGCTCTTTACGATAAAGTTTGACCCTTTCTCTTAACTCTACTTTTTAAAACAGTAAGAAACTTAATGTTGCTCCTTACTTTCATTAAATAAAAAAAAACAAGTTTTTTTAACTGAAAGTAAGGAGCAAAATTAAAACTTAAAACGAACAGAAATTACTTCGTATATGAAAGGGGCTGCTTCCTCACCACGCCCCGCTCTTGACGCTAAAGTTTGACTCTTTCTCTCAACTCTTCTTTTTAAAACAGTAAAAAACTTTAGCGGAAAGAGCGGGGCGTTGGTGAGGAAGCAGCCCCTTTCATATACGAAGTAATTTCTGTTCGTTTTAAGTTTTAATTTTGCTCCTTACTTTCAGTTAAAAAACTTGTTTTTGTTTATTTAATTTCTGAACGTTTTTCAATCAATGCATGTTTTGATTTTGGCTTTCCGCAGTGGAATAATTAAAACGAAATTTGCATATTTTTTTTTTTTTTTTTGCTAAATGGCTTTCTCATAATTTTGATCGAATGATTTTGAGAAAAAAAGAGCGGGGGAGGAAGCCTAGTTGCCCTCCGATTGTTTGGTTAATTAAGGTAAAGGCAACTAGAACTTTTAACTTTTTACGAATCTTTTTTTTAGTAAAAGATATACGTAACTTATAAATTAGCTTACGTAAAGAAGTTTTGTATTCTCATGTTTTTATTACATATATGAGGGGGTTCGCCCCCTCGTCAGTACCTCGCTCTGTACACTAAAGCTTAATTTTTCCCAATTCATTAAGAATCACCAAAGCCGTAAAATAAATAGTTGAAATTACTAAAAATACTTTAGCGTAAAGAGCGGGGTATTAGGAGGAGGTGAGCCCCTCATATGGGTAATAATTTCTGTTCGTTTTAAGTTTTAATGCTGCTCTTTACTTCCAGCTGAAAAAAACTTTTTCATATTTCTTTTTTCATTGTTTTTTTTTTTTTTTAAATGCTAGTAAATCCTGCGCTCCCTTCATGGAAATTTTCTTCCACCATGACAAATTCCTCGATGGAAAGCTCCCCCAGCCTATCCCCCTATTCTCAACCCCTCCCCCCAACCAAAAATCCTACTGAAAACGCCTGCACACTTCCCAATAACCATTACTATATGTAAGCACTGGTCAAAGTTTGTAACTTGTAGCCCCTCCCACGGGGACTGTGGGGCAGTAAGTCGTCCTCAAAGACACAGTTATAAGGTTTTTCGACTACGTTGAATAAAATGGCTATCTCAGAATCTTGATCCGTTGACTTTGGGAAAATAATTAGCGTGGGAGGGGGCCTAGGTGCTCTCCAATTTTTTTGGTCACTTAAAAAGGGCACTAGAACTTTTCATTTCCGTTAGAATGAGCCCTCTCGCAACATTCTAGGACAACTGGGTCGATACGATCACCCCTGGGAAAAAAAAAGAAAAAAAAAAAAAAAAAACAAACAAATAAACACGCATCCATCATCTGCCTTCTGGCAAAAAATACAAAATTCCACATTTTTGTAGATAGGAGCTTGAAACTTCTACAGTAGGGTTCTCTGATACGCTGAATCTGATGGTGTGATTTTCGTTAAGATTCTATGACTTTTAGGGGGGTGTTTCCCCCTATTTTCTAAAATAACGCAAATTTTCTCAGGCTCGTAACTTTTGATGGTTAAGACTAAACTTGATGAAACTTATATATTTAAAATCAGCATTAAAATGCAATTCTTTTGATGCAGCTATTGGTATCAAAATTCCATTTTTTAGAGTTTTGATTACTATTGAGCCGGGTCGCTCCTTACTACAGTTCGTTACCACGAACTGTTTGATTTAAAAAACTTGTTTTTTTTTATTTAATTTCTGGACGTTTTTGAATTAAATCATGTTTTGATCTTGGCTCTCCGCACATAAATAATTAAAACTAAATTTGCATATTAATTAATTGCAATTAATCGGAAGATTTTGAGAAAAAAGGAGCGAGGGAGGAGGCCTAGTTGCCCTCCAATTTTTTGATTACTTTAAAAGGCAACTAGAACTTCAATGCCTCACACTTTACACTAAAGCTTAAATTGTGTCCCAATTCCTTAAGAATGACCTCTGAATCACAAAGGCCGTAGAATAAATAGTTGAAATTACTAAAAATACTTTAGCGCAAAGAGTGAGGTATAACGAGGAGGTAAATCCCTCATATCCGTGATATTTTTTTTTCGTTTTAAGTTTTAATGCTGCTCCTTACTTTCAGTAGAAAAAAACTTTTCATATTTGTTTTTTCAAATAATGCTAGAAAATCCTGCGCCCCCTTCATTTAATTTCTCTTCCCCCATGAGAAGTTCCTCCATGGAAATATCCTCCCACGTAACACCCCTTTCCTCGACTCTCCCCCTAAACCAAAAAAATCCCCATAAAATCGTCTGTACACTTCCCAGTAGCCATTACTATATGTAAACACAGGTCAAAGTTTGAAACTTGCAGCCCCACCCACGGGGACTGCAGGGGATTAAGTCGTCCCTAAAGACATGGTTAATATGTTTTTCGACTATGGTGAATAAAATGGCTATCTCAGAATTTTGATCCGGTGACTTTTGGGAAGAATGAGCGTGGGAGGGGGCCTAGGTGCCCTCCAATTTTTTGGGTCACTTAAAAAGGGCACTAGAACTTTTAATTTCCGTTAGAATGAGCCCTCTCGAGAAATTCTAGGACGACTCAGTCGATACGATCACCCTTGGAAAAAAAAACAACTAAAAAAACAAATAAACACGCATCCGTGATCTGTCTTCTGGCAAAAAATGCGAAATTCCACATTTTTGTAGATAGGAGCTTGAAACTTCTACAATTAGGTTCTCTAATACGCTGAATCAAACGGTGTTATTTTCGTTAAGATTGTATAACTTTTAGGGGGTGTTTCCCCCTATTTTCAAAAATGAGGCAAATTTTCTCGGGCTCGTAATTTTTGATGGGTATAACTGATCTTGATGAAACTTATCTATTTAAAATCAGCATTAAGATGCGATTCTTTTGATATAACTATTGGTATCAAAATTCCATTTTTGAGGGTTTCGGTTACTATTGAGCCGGGTCGCTCCTTACTACAGTTCGTTACCACGAACTGTTTGATGCAGGAAAAGACAAAGTATTACCAGAGATTGTGAAACATTTTATCGTGACAGATTCCCCACATTTATATAGTGACGGTATTTCAAATTTGAAAGTATTCGAAAAAAAAAAGTTAGAATTATTAACTTATCTGTTGGACATTGTTTGACAAAGAATATCCAGAAAATTTGAACAATTCTTGAACCTTTAATTTTGAACAATTCGGAAAAATAAAAATTGCCAGGGATGCCAATTGGAAGGAAAAATTGACTCGTAGAGTTGTAAAATTAACTTTCTCTTTGTATCTTTCTTTTAAAAAAACGAATTCTATTAAAACTAAACAAAAGGTTTTCTTGAGTAAATCAGGGCGTGGGGGGTGGGCATACATTTCCAGAGGAGAGTTAGACTGAATACAGTTTTTGGGTCTATAATTCCCTTCACAACCAAAGCTTGGTCTCCTTTACAGCATGATAAAGCACAATTAATAAAGTTCAACAGTACTTACTTTAGTTACAAGTCCAGCGGCTACAGTTTGACCTGAAGATCTGCATACAAAACGCCCTAATTCTCTAAAATCCCCATAAGTTTCAATACAGATTGGTCTGTTAACCTCAATCTCAATAATACCACTTGAATTTTTTGTCAATACACGAGGCTTCTTCCTAAGAACTTCTCCAGTTCCTTTATGAACTTGAGCAATAAGTTTCTTGAATATAGCTGGCTCAGTATGACCTTGATAATGAAGTTCAAACTGAAAATGTTAAAAGAAAATAAGACTAGCCATCCAGAACGTACCCAGGATTTTTTTTCGGGGGAGAGAGGGGGCGGTTTTACAAAAAAAACTTTAAAAACAAATTCAACATTTGTTTGTATTAATTTTTGTTACGTTTTTACGAGTTGGACAAACATTTTGGGGAGGGGGTTAAAACCCCCTAGCCACTCCTGGATAAGGCCTTGCTAACCACACCTGCATAAACGGCATAACTTCAAAACCTTACAAATCGGCCAAATTTAGAGAATGCAGCCATCCACACAACTCGGGTTAGAGTCAGACGTAGTAAACCTTTATCAAATGGTAGATGTATGAATCTGAATCTTATGCTGATTCCAGCTATATGATACATATAAAATAGTTCAGCTCCAAAATTATTAGGACAAAAGAATTCGCAGAGTTCCATAACAAAAAAAAATATATGGAAATGGAGGGCAATCTCTATAAAAATTACACCATCAAATCCAATATGTCTAATAGCCCTTCGCCGGAGGTCAGATTCTCCAATATCCAAGAATAGGAGTGATGCATATTTATTTTCATTTCCTTTTTTTTTCATCACCGGCCATCATATCAAAAAGGGGTAGAAAATATCGAACAGGAGTCAGTTAAGTAGAAATTTCACATATTTGTTTCATAGATAGACCAGGTAGCTAAGACTGAAGGTCGATGTAGGTCCAAACTTTCAAAAACAAAATTTATTTAAGCATAAATTCGGTGAAAATTAGGTGCAGAAAAATCTCATATCCCCCCTATTGCTCTGTAGTAAAAAAAAAAAAAAAAAAAAAAAAAAAAAAAAAAAAAAAAAAAAAAAAAAAAAAAAAAAAAAAAAAAAAAAAAAAAAAAAAATTGTCGCAATTCTTAGCATCGAGTCAAAGCGAGTCAAGATTTTCGTATGAAAGAAAAGCAAATCATGGTTCTCTTACAGCTTCCAAAAATGACCGTATTAGTGGAAATAGAAGGTAAAAAGAAATTATTTAACACCACAACATTCACCTTGTATTTAGTAATATTATGAAAAAAAAAAAAAAATCCAGCAAAAAAATAACTACAAAATTTCAAGCCCTCCGAATGGAGGGCACATAGAAAATCAAACACAATAAAAAACATACTATAAGAAAACACACAAAATCGAGTATGTATAGTAAATACTAAGAACCTAAGCCAACTACTGGAAAAATTTATCAAAGTTCTTAGAGCATAATACCTTCAATGTGAAAAAGAGATAAATTTCAGATATTACACGCTAATTGCTAATAGTGCCCATAATTTTTTACTAGATGAAGTTATTAATGTAGTCAATAATGTTTTAACATAATATTCTGGGAGTTACAAAATCTAAGGCCACCCATCCCGCTTATTATCCTGAACTTTAAGCTTTTATGATAATACGCCCAGACTGTTTATTCCACCTGGAAAAGTCCACCCCTCAAGATTTTTCTCGGGAAAAGGGGTCTGAAATGTCAAACAAATTTTCTGGTCATAATTTTTGTTTATTTTCCAAGGAAATATTTTATTTGAAAGATAAATTATCTTATCTTTCAAACGATAAAATCTTTCGAAAGATATTTTAATTAGATATCATTATCTTTACATTAGGTAACTATGGGAACAATATTTCTCCACAGAGTGTTCAGAAGCAGACCCACTAATGGAAAATCCCTCCAAAGTCACACCCGAAAAGATATTTTCGATAGGGGCCAAATCAACGTTTACTGTAGCAGTTATCAAGAAACCTCACTCAAGAGGTACAGATTATGTTTGCGCCGAACACCCCCTATATGGAACCTCTTCTCTTTTTTCCCAGGGGCCAAATCAACGTTTATTGTAGCAGTTTCGAATGTTTATAATATATTTCGTAAAATCAAGAAACCTCAATCAAGAGGTACAGATCATGTTTGCGTCAAACACCCCCTACATGGAACCCCTTCTCTTTTTTCCCACCTTGCCCTACTTTTCCAAATGGTGTTCACAAAAGGAATAGTTCCTTCCTTGTTTTCAAATGGCCGTCTTACTCCTGTCCCTAAAAAGAATAAATCTTTAAATGAAACTTTTTGTAAAATTTTTGAGAAGTTGATAATGCCTGAGTTGGTTAATAAATGTTATATGCCCCCACACCAATTTGGGTTCCAGGAAGGAATAGGGTGTGCTCCTGCACTGATGGCACTGTCGTCAGTTTCGATTGATGCTGATAAATCAGGAGAGCCATGACGTTAGTCGTGCTTTTGATTCAATAATTCACGCGCATATCCTCGCTGAATTGTATAAACGGGGGGTCAGTACTTGTATTATTCAAGCTTTCTATGATATGTATACTCATTTAACTGTTATTGTTAATCTGCCTGACGGAATGATTACAAAGATAATCATACATGTTCGTTGCGGAGTAAAGCAAGGCGCCCTTACATCCCCAATCGCGTTTAACAACTGTATTCTGGACGCAGAGTCCCAAGTGGTTTCTTCCTGTATTTTAGAAGGGATACATGTACCTCTTGTTGCTTATGCGGACGATGTCATCAACCCCAGCCGAACGGTACTGGCGTTTGAAAAAAAATTCCATTCTGAGTCATGAGTATTCAAAAGTAAATCTTAAGTTTAACGCTGAAAAGTCAGAAGTGGACTTTTCAACTGGGGCTCAGTTCCCGATGGGTTTAAAGTTCATCTTAATGGAATATCAGTTACTCCTAAATTGGAAATGAAATATCTTGGCCTCCCAATCTGTGACTCCCTTAAAGCAACTAAAAAGCTCCTCATTCGCCATTTCCAGTGCCGGACGTCTAACGCCTATAGTAGCATAGTTTCTAATAAACTTCGTTTGTATTGCCAGCTACTAGCAAAATTATATAACTCGTATGCGCTCCCAAACGTTTTATACCTTACACCCTTTTGGCGTGCCTTTTCGGCAACGGAATCAAAGCAGCTCTAAAGAATTTATTACCAGTATGCTAAATTTCTTCTAGCCTCCCCCCCCAGGCAAGTAATTCTTGGGTCAATAGGATATATGGTAATATTGACCCCAATGCTGCCATCGGCACATGTATTAAACCTTACAATATGGCAATTAATGGACACCCATAGTGTTCCCTTTAAAAAAAATAAATATATCACGTTTATTGTTTCTGTGTGTCTTATATATACTGTGTGATTAATTGGTTAATTATTGTGCTTGTGTGCTTATTCTATGACTTCTAATTTTGTTTTATTTGTGCTTGTGCTATGTCTTTTTGTACTTGTTAGGTATATTGTGTGATTATTTGGTTAATTACCATGCTTGTGTGCTTATTCTATGAATTCTAACTTTGTTTTATTCATCTTTTCTTTGTTTTATTTTATTTTTCTGTCTTTTTCCTTCTCTTCTGCTCCGTTCATTATTGTATTTACAACGGGTTATAAATAAATTCAATTTAATTTTCGCAATACGAGATAAGCTGTCCCTTCCCATGTCCTACATACTTTGAGCCTGGTCCATATTGTGAATCATGCCGTGAGTCTGTAGAGTTTACGGTTAAAAAAAATCCCACAAAACATCTGAATCTCAGATGTCAGGTAAGGTGAACAAGAGCTAAGAGCTCATATGGCACTTGTGACGAGGCATGAAGAGCTAAGAACCAAGAGATCATATGGTATGAGCTCTAACAAATTTTTTTGAATCAATAGATTGATTTAAAAAGGAAAATAAGAGGCTTAATGACGGTCAGGCTTTAAAATAAGAGCTCTAAGTCACGATGTCCTTCTAAATATCAAAATTCATTAAGATCCAATCACCCACTCGTATGTTATAAATACCTAATTTTTTCTAATTTTTCCCCTCCCTTTAGCCCCAAGATGGTCGAATCTGGGAAAACGACTTTATCAAGTCAATTTGTGCAGCTCCCTGACACGCCTACCAATTTTCATCGTCCTAGCACGTCCAGAAGCACCAAACTCGCCAAATCATTGAACCCCTCCCCCCAACTCCCCCAAAGAGAGAGAATCCAGTACGGTTCCGTCAATCACGTATCAAGGACATTTGCATATTCTATCCACCAAGTTTCATCCCGATTCCTCCACTCTAAGTGTTTTCCAAGATTTCCCCCTCCAAATCCCCCCAATTTCAAAAGATCTGGTCGGGATTTGAAATAAGAGCTCTGAGACATGAATTCCTTCTAAATATCAAATTTCATTAAGATCCGATCACCTATTCGTAAGATAAAAATACCCCAATTTTCACGTTTTCCAAGAATTCTGGTTTCCCCCTCCAATCCCACCAATGTCACAGGATCTGGTCGGAATTTAAAATTAGAGCTACAAAGCACAAGATCCTTCTAAATATCAAATTTCATTAAGATCTGGTCACCCTTTCGTAAGTTACAAATACCTCAATTTTCAAACTAACAAACTAACTCAATTTTCAAACTCTAACTCCACTAAAGAGAGCAGATCCGGTTCGGTTATGTCAGTCAGGTATCTTAGACAGGTTTTTATCCTTCCCATCCAGTTTCATCCTGATCTCACCGCTTTAAGTCTTTTAGAAGATTTCCGGTACCCCCCGCTGGATCCGGTTGAGATTTAAAATAAGAGATCTGAGTTACGAGGTCCTTCTATTTCTTTAATATGAAATTTCATTAAGATTCGATCACTCCTTCTTAAGTGTTTTCCAAGTTTTAGGTTTCCCCCTCCCAACTCCCCCCCAATGTCACCAGATCCGGTCAGGATTTAAAATAAGAGCTCTCAGACACGATATCCTTCTAAATATCAAATTTCATTGAGATCCTATCACCCGTTCGTAAGTTGAAAATACCTAATTTTTTTAGTTTTTCATAATTACCCCCCCCCCCCCCAACTACCCCAAAGAGAGCGGAACCGGTCCGGTTATGTCAGTCACGTATCTTAGACAGGTTTTTATTCTTCCCATCCAGTTTCATCCTGATCTCACCGCTTTAAGTATTTTCTAAGATTTCCGGCTCCCCCCAACTGCCCCCCCCCAATTACGCTGGATCCGGTTGAGATTTAAAATAAGAGATCTGAGTTACAAGGTCCTTCTAAATATGAAATTTCATGAAGATCCGATCACTTCTTCGTAAGTTAAAAATACGGCATTTTTTTCTAATTTTTCAGAATTAACCCCCCCCCCAATAGAGCGGATCCGTTCCAATTATTTAAATCACGTATCTAAGACTTCTGCTTATTTTTCCCACCAAGTTTCATCCCGATCCCTCCAATCTAATCGTTTTCTATCATTTTAGGTTCCCCCACCCCAAACTCCCCCCAATGTCTCCAGATCCGGTCGGGATTTAAAATGAGAGCTTTGAGACACGATATCCTTCTAAATATCAAATTTCATTGAGATCCGATCACCGGTTCGTAAGTTAAAAATACCTCATTTTTTCTAATTTTTCGGAGCTAACCCCCCCCCCCAACTACCCCAAAGAGAGCGGATCCGTTCTGGTTATGTCAATCATGTATCTAGGACTTGTGCTTATTTTTCCCACCAAGTTACATGTCGATCCTTCCACTCTCAGTGTTTTCCAAGTTTTAAGTTTCCCCCTTCCAACTCCACCCCCCCCAATGTCACCAGATCTAATCGGGATTTAAAATAAGAGCTCTGAGACACGATATCCTTCTAAATATCAAATTGCATTGAGATCCGATCACCCAATCGTAAGTTAAAAATACATCATTTTTTCTAATTTTTCAGGATTAACTCCCCCCCAACTACCCCAAAGAGAGCGGATCGGTTCCGGTTATGTCAATCATATATCTAGGACTTGTGCTTATTTTTCCCACCAAGTATCATCTCGATCCCTCCACTCTAAGTGTTTTCCAAGATTTTAGGTTTTCCCCTCCCCCCCCCCAATATCACCAGATCCGGTCGGGATTTAAAATAACAGCTCTGAGACACGATATCCTTCCAAACATCAAATTTCAATAAGATCTGATCAACCGTTCGTAAGTTAGAAATACTTCAATTTCTCTATTTTTTCCGAATTAACGGCCCCCCCCCCAGATGGCCAAATCGGTAAAAAGACTATTTCTACTTTAATCTGGTCCGGTCCCTGATACGCCTGCCAAATTTCATCGTCCTAGCTTACCTGGAAGTGTCTAAAATAGCAAAACCGGGACCGACAGAACGACAGAATTTGCGATTGCTATATGTCACTTGGTTAATACCAAGTGCCATAAAAACGTCTAGTCCCGCTGCTAGCATACGTAAGTACATCCCCGTACTGCAGGCATGATACAAATTTTTCCCTCCGATTAAGGAGGTATCCCAAGTTTCTTATAGATGTGAAAGACTCCTCAATAAAAACTTGAAAATTTACTCGAAATTGCTTTTCCAGGTTTTATCCCTCCCCCTCCAAACCTAAGGAAAAGTTCAATAATCACCCATGTAATAGCTGCTGTACAATTATGCACAAACATACCTCAAATAATAGGATGTCAAAAGAGTCAAATCGCCGAAATTAAGGTTAAAGTATTAGAAAAATCTAAACCCGAACTGGCCCACCATGAAAAGGCAAAGAGAGAAAAATCTCGAAAAAAACATAACACCACAACGGGTCCATGGCCAGTAGAAAGAAAACAAAAGATGACCATTAGAACACATACTACTCCACTACTCTGTCTTGGGTCATGGAGTTGTATTTGTTTATATAAAGGGTTAATTTTCAATTTTGAATGTTTTTAATTTTAGATTTTACACCTTTTCTATAATAATTGGTTATGTCTTAGACTATTTCTTTTTTTTTGTGTGCTGAAGACGCATACAGGTGATTAATTTAATGCCTCTTTATCTTAAAAATAATTGTCACCAATGAGCAATCATTACGTAGGACTAGCATACTTGCATATGGTTAACACAATGAGATACTATGACCTTTTAAGGGGGGGGGGGTATGTAAATAGCTTTTCGATAATTCTAAATTCTTAGACTGTTTTGTAATTTTGGCCTGACAGTATTTTGGCTATGTTTGGGCCAAAATTATTGTTTTGAGGTACAAAGGGTAGTTATCAGCATTTTGTTGCGAAGCAGTCTCTTTTGTTACTTCATAAGGGCAAAAGAAATTTCAGTTCATGCTCAAATGAGTTATCACTTAAAATACTGCGACCACAGGTCGATCGCTTCCAGCGATGAAAAAAAAAATGTAAAATAAAGGTGCAAAAGCCCTCCTTCGTAGGGAAATACGAAATTTCGTATTTTTGCAGATGTGGGCATGAAATCTCCGCTCAATAGTTCTCAAACATGCCTAATTTAACAAATTTCAGCTTTTTGACACTGGAAGTAACGTAACATAAGGAGGGAAGCATAAACTATAGTAATTAACCCAACAATTTTTTGGTAGACTGAGCAGGAGCATGCACTTAAGTTGAGATTTGATATGAGGAAGGGTAAAATTTTAAAGTGGGATGGAAATTAAACAGAACACAAAAAACAGACGATAAATTATTGATACATTCTGAAGCCCAAAGGTTTCAATTTGAAACTCTGAAAATTATTCACCTAAAACAAAAAGAGGTTTGCAATTGTTTATAGAAATGTATAGAAATGTTATAGATTAAAATTTGTCCAATGATACCTTCCTCCTCTCTTAAAAAAATTTGAAAATAGTTGCATATAAAAATATTTTGATATTCAATGTCGCTCTTTACTTTCATTTGGAAAAAACATAGATTTTTAATTTTAGTTATTTATATATACAACTATTGTCTTACCCAAGTTAAAGTTCCCAATACTGGTATATCCAGTATTCACATTCCTAGCCACGAAATTTCCAGGTGGACCTTCCTTAATGATTGGTACATCTCTGTCTTAAGAGGTTTAAGTATATTACAAGTACAGATCATAAATAGCAGTAGCACTGATGTAGCTGACCACTAAGTATATAAAAGATATTAGAAGTTGGGTAATGATGTTACTAGAGCATACTGAGCACTATGATCCTCAAGATATTAAAACATACTTAGCAGCAAAGACAAGAGGTAAGCCAAACGATTCACTGTTATAGTGGTACAAGACTGTTCTATTTTGAAAATTGTCTAACAGAATTGAAAATTAAATTAAAAGCCAACTTCAGTCATAAAAAAGTATTTAAAATTTGAAAAAGAAGATAAGTCAGTGTAATTTCCGACGTAACACCGTAAATTATGTATCCTTTTCTTAGACCACACTGCCGTTCTATGACAAACAAATTAAATAAAAAGAACAAAAAAAACAAGTTTTTTAACTGAAAGTAAGGAGCGACATTAAAACTTAAAAGAGACAGAAATTATTCTGTATGTGAAAGGGGCTGTCCCCTCCTCAACACCCCGCTCTTTACGCTAAAATTTGTATTGCTTTAAAAAGTAGATTTGTGAGTAAGAGTCAAGTGTTTACCCCTTTTATCGAAAGACAAATTTTCTCAGGTAACTTTTCGTAGCTTTGTCGTAACTTTTGATGGGTAAGACTAACTTGATGACACTGTTATATTTAAAATTGGCACAAAAATCCGATGCTTTTGATTTATCTATTAGTATCAAAATTCCTTTTTTTAGAGTTTTGTTCCTCTAGTTAATAAGTTTTTTTTTGAACTGTTATCAAACAGTTCGTTACCATGAACTGTTTGATAAGCGGCCAAATGGGGATAAATACATTTATTTAGACAATGTACAATATTCTAGATATTTTGATCATATATACAGCGATCGTCATCAGTAGAAATATTAAAGTATTAAAATTGAAACTAACATATTTATATAAAACAAAATAAACCCCTTTCCGGTCATTCACAAAACAATGAACATCTGGGTTATTCACTAGATTTTTCTCAGAGAGAGTTCAATGACAAAGTTCATTCAAAGTCTTGATGTAACTTCTTTTTTAATCTTGTATAAATGTAAAATAACTTTCTAATGAATGTGTCAAAGCCTTCTGTGTCTTCTAATTGCAAAGTATAGTTGTATACTTGTATATTTTCGACGTAACACCTTACGTTAGGTATCCTTGTCTCAGACCACACTGCTTCTATGACGAATAAATAAACGTTCAAAAGAAGATAAATCCGTTTGTTTAGACTATTTTATGGTTCACCCGAAAGTCATTTATTTTGTTTTGTATAAATATGTTTGTTTAATTTTAATACTTTAGCATTTCTACAGATGACGGTCGCTGTATATGGGATCGAAATATCTAGACTTTTGTACCCGTTCTCGCTGTCTAAATAAATGGATGGATCCCCATTTGAACTTTTATTAGTCGGTCAGTCTAAGCCCCCTCGAAAGCCATATAGAGTATCAATAAAGGTGGAAGACAAAAAGTAGTTTTCTTGGTCAAAATCTTAGCTTAAGTTATAAAAGAAATTTAGTTTTGCCAATAAATAGCAAAATACAACCCAATTTCCAATGAAAAAATTATAAAAAACAAATACAGATATGAGTCTATACTCCAAGTTGCCTACAATTGGGATAATCGTGTTAATGTCATTGAGAAGAATTCGCGAGCATCGCCCGATCCATTTTTTTTTATTTTTAACATTTTATAGCTTTAAGTCAATTGGTGACAACTGTGCAATGCAGACACACACGGGATTTTGCTACAAGGCGTTAAACTTTAAAAAAGGAATTTTACTACCAGGAGCTATACTTCATAAGAGGAGCTGAGAGATGAATTGAGGAGCTATACTCCATGCATGATATCATGAAAGTAATTTTTCCTTCAGAAGGCTTTGGTAAAGAAAAGGCTTTTCTTCAGGAGGCTAGGTTTAATTTATAGAATTAAGCAAATATATATATATACTAGCTGTTGGGGTGGCGCTTTGCGCCACCCCAACACCTTTGGTGGGGGCGCTTCGCGCCCCCCAAGCCCCCCCGCGCGCGTAAGTCGTTACGGGCCATTGTAGTTGTGTCCCTGTGTCCACAGATATATATATATATATATATATATATATATATATATATATATATATATATATATATATATATATATATATATATATATATATATATATATATATATATATATATATATATATATATATATGTTTTTAACTACGTAAAACTTGCGAATATACAACATTCTTCGCTGTCCCATTGTGTGTGCATATAAATAGATTGTCAGGTTTACTGACTCTTGAACATGCAACATATACTTGTCCATGGGAAAAACAATCCGTATTGAGATCTATACCTCATTATTCTAATAATTGCCCTTGAGCTTTGTTGATGGTGATTGCTAATCGAACATTCCCTGTGTCCCCGTCGTCATTTATATATCCCCCTGTGCCCCCCGGCGTCCCCGTTGTTGTTGTTTCCCTGTGTCCCGCTGTCCCAGTCTTTAATTTCTCTTTGAGTGTCGCGGTCGTCATTTATATTCCCTGTGTCCCGGTCGTCGTTTGTGTTCCGGTGTCCTGGTCTGTAATTTCTCTTTGAGTGTCCTGGTCGTCATTTATATTCCCTGTGTCCCGGTCGTCATCTGTGCCCCGGTGCTTTGTTGATGGTGATTGCTAATCGAACATTCCTTGTGTCCCGGTCACTTTCTCTTTGAGTGTCCCGGTCGTCATTTATATTCCCTATGTCCCGGTGTCCTGGTCGTCATTTGTGTCCCGATGTCCCAGTCTGTAATTTCGTCAGTCGACAAACATGGCGTCAGTCGACACACAAACATGACGTCACTCGACAGACACACAGACAACTTATTTATATATATATAGATTATAAAAAAATAGATTAAGAAGAAAATGACAGGTATTGAAAAAAACAAAGACAAGATAAACTTACGGGAAATCCAGGTATAACAGGCAATTCGATTCCGAAAAGTACAATTCGAGCTTCAAATCTTGTCGTGACATTAACTAGAGATGAGGAATGACATATAACATTGCCCATTCCTACTTTGGAAACATCAATACCAGTTAATGTTACAACCACCGGATCCCCAGCAAAAGCCGTTGTAATACTAACAGAGTTGACACTTATGCTCTTCACAGACGCCGATTCTCCTGGAATAACAAAAAGTAAATACCACAGTAAATAAAAGACATGTTTAAGAGCAATCTCCACACTTTCTCTAGTAGATTAAATGACAGTGTCTTTACGACACCTTCGTCTTTACACTTCCGACGTGAATTTCTCATTTCAGCTAAGCAGCGTTTTGGAGAAAATACGGGAAGTGATCTGACGGTTTTCCACTGGGCTTTACAATTTCAGTCTTATATACCAAATCTACTTAGCCCAGGCTACAAAATTGCCCTTTCTAAGTTCACATTGATGCTAATTTAATTTCAAGCTCAAATAAGAAAAAAAAATGTAACTCCATAATTAATTACGTAACTTGTGATGTAATAAAGCAAATTACATCCTTGATTTTGCATAACAAATTCTCAATTAGACTATTACGTTATGTCAGTACTATATGACTGTTGATAGTAATTTTTATATTACTATCCAAAACTTTTATTTAACGATTCCAAATGGGCTGTTCAGAGCCCAACTGATCACACAAAAAAAAGTAATAAGCCATATTCCCGGTTTTCAATTCAAGGCAACAATCATCTAGCGAGGGGAATTTCCAGAATTATTTGGTGTTTACTCTTAGCACAGTCAACTACGGACCTGGTCAAAGTGAGCTTAATACAGTCTATCAATTCATGCATAAATTTTCATTTCCAAGGAGTGTCTTTACGCTACTACTACCACTGCTAACATGTCAACGCAGCAACAAGCCACCTGATACCATCAATACAGCTCAAGCAGGTTCTTTACGCTTCCATGTTTAAAGCTCTGCTCTTCACTCTCTTCAATGAAACTCCTACTTCCTTTACATCTTTCCTTGTGACCTCTCTCTACCTAATTCGAGCACGTCTTCTTTTTCCTCTGACACCATCTGAATTGAAAAAAAGGCAACTCATCCAAATCTAAGAAATTTAACCTTAACCTTGGAAAGGCTATCTTAGCTTTTCTCCAATAAATGCTGTAGATAGTTCAATAAAACCGCATTTTCTAAATGAAAAATTGTTTGATAAACAAACTTTATGTCTACTTTCATCTTTTTTTTTTAAACCCACATGTTTCCAAGCCATACTTGATAATTATAATTACCGTGGCTTCTAGTATTTAATCTCAGTTCAAAATTTATCTTCCTATTCTTCCAAACTTATTTCAACTACAAAAAAACTCCGTGTGTCTTACACCTCAACTATATCCACATATTACACTTCAACCATATCCACCCCCGCTACTAATAATACTGAATAAGTATGGGGGAAGTGCAACAAAGTAGGTCAATTTTCTTGATACCTAGCGTCACCTCTTTATGGTTGGTCTTTGAAGCATAGATTTTTTAAAACGTTCTCGAACTCCGAACTCTCAAAACATTCAAATATTCGTTCATTTCGGTAACATTTTCACCTAAGACACCCGAATTATTTGACCAAGTCTAGAAGAGTTTCAGGATGTTCCGTAAAAAGTTGTACCATAACCTTCAATATGTTCTTTAGGAATAGACCACCTAACTAATTCATATAGATGAGAATAAAATATAGTCTTTATTTAAATACTGACGTCACATCGAATACAAGACGATTCGAGATTCAAAGCTGAATGATCCGTGAAGATAAGATGCAACACACAGTCTAGGAGTATCTGCCCATAATCTTCAGGTTCAAAGACAATTTTATTGGGCCTGATCTCTTGTTAATTTGATAAGACGTGTGAAAGCAATGACATTCTGCTTTGGCTTTTGTTGAGAACGAACACAAGTTCAAGAATTTACTAGTTTCTGCTGATAGACTCGGTATTGGTACTATGAGGTGATCGTAGCTCCGGCTTTAGTCTCTTCTTTTGAAACATCAATGCGAACATACGTTGAAGTATTTCCGTCGGCTGTTCACTGACTCTACGCCATACGAAAGCTATTACCAAGTCTATGTTGATAATGAGTTGTGTTTCAGCCGAAAATTGACTGGTAAGAACGAAGCAGCCTACAGGCTTCAGTTCAAATCTTCTTAACAGACTATGACGTCGCAAGTAGCGTCTGAAACTGTTGCCATTGGCCGACTGTGCCGGTAGACTCTTTGTTTTTGAGGACTAAAATAATAAAATTTGGATCATCATCGACAACAAAATATTCAAAGTACTGGTGTGCTCATCTACTTCAAATCCAATAAATAAATCAGCATTAGTTTTAGCTTAGATGATTCTCTAGATTTTCTTTCGTAACCAATAGGAAAATATGTTTACAAACAGGCTTTATTCTTTTTCCCGACAGATTCCTTTTTGTAGTGATCAGTCTCAATTCTGGAGTAGAAAGTACTTCTCGTTCTGTAACAAGGTTTCTTTTAAGGTAAATTAGACTCTTTGTAAAGGCGACGATGTAATAGCTATTGCAAACATGAACATATTGCCAAACATCGGTCTAATATCTCAAAATATTGTTTCTTATTTAATCACATATGTTTGATTCCCATTATTTTTTTAGAAACCTTCTGATCCTTCTTAAAAACGAGTAACGAACTTTCATAATTTTGTAAGACACAGAAAGGAAGAATTTTGAGCTTGATGGGATAGTTTCTTTTTGAGATTTGAAGATATTGCTTAATTTTGGAAAAGCATGCACAAAATTATGCCAGGTAGGTTTTGAGCTAGATGCGGTACAATATTCTTAGTCAATAATGGCTGATATTCCCTGGTGTTTATTTCCTAGTGAACCATCTGGGGCTTTGATTGGTATATAAAATTTCTTAATAGGACCCACAGAAGCACACTAACTGATTAGCCAATTGGTTTCAAACCCGACGGTGCTGGCCCCATTAACGTAAATTACGCATTTGGGCTAAAAAGTTAAAGCGGTTTTGCAAGCAGAGCACTTACCTAAAGGCATTATCTGTACGACGTCCCCAGTAGCAATCATTCCACTTTCTATGCGACCTCCAACGTTAAGACTGCTTCCTGACCCCTTGTAGACATCAGTTACACAAAGTCGTAAAGGCTTTGAAATTCCTCGTTCTGGAGCCCGAAATGCATCTGGAATAAGGAGGTCTGCAAGTCTGGCTAGTACCGTTTTATAAACAAAGAAAATAATTGTGCACAAAAACAATAATGTTGAATTAAATCCAAAAGCAAAAAACGATGTGGGTGTTGCAAGAGAAATCTAAAAAAAGAGAGAAAAAAAAAGGATCAAAACTAGCATGTAAAAACACATTATGTTGAATCTCCTTTAGCTAAGTCGTAAAGGCTTCGAAAAATTCTCATTCTGTAGCCCAGCATACATCTGGAATAAGTAGGTCTACAAGTCAGGCTAATAGCAGAAAATAAGCATGGAAAACTCCAAGAATATAGATTCATATCCAACAGCCAAATGATTTGTCTGTCGCAAATGAATTCTTGAAGAAAAGAAATCAAAACAAGGACAACAAAGCCCAAAATTAAATAATTAAACTTAAATGAAGAATTTCAGCCATACCCATTGACCAAAACTGAAACTCGAATATCGTTCAGATTAGAACTACAAATAGAAGTTAACTTGCCTAACTGTATGCTAAAATCTGCCAACCACAACAAATAGCAGCAAAGAAACTCCAGATCTCTTTTTCTATCGGCCTCTTGGTGCAGCATAAGCAAAGCCAGCATTGTATCTTTCTTTCAACTTTCACTACTATTATTTCATAAAGTTAATCAACTGGCAGTTGAGTCACTCAGCTACAAATATTGACAAATAAAAAACACTACACAAAAAATAAATATACGAGGTTTTTTATTTTAATTTTACAAATAAATTTCTAAATAAATGATTTTTGATGTTTCGAGAGCAGCACTTTGGTTTTGTCCCGTTTTTTTTTTCCTATTTCGCCGATGTCGGCTTATTCCTGGAAACTGGTAAGGGTCTAACCTGTACGGTTTTTACGGAAAGTGTGGACCTCAGGCCGAATTGATGAATATGGCATTACATTTTGGAAAGCTCCGCAGAACTCTTGCCTGGGGCCAAACAGGATGGTTTTTGCTTGTCCACGAGCCAGAGCCTATGGTGTGCGAAGTGAAGTGGAGTTATGTAGCCTATGTCAGAGAGGAGTATCTGAAGTTGTGCAGCCATGCTTTCGTTTCATCAAACAATGTTTCTGCTTTCGAGTGGAAAGCTCCGTTCTAGCAGGCAAGCAGGCAGGCACCATTTTCAAATTGAAGATGGACTAAAATCTATAAGTGTTAAATATATGCGGCAGTTACCCGGCCCCACAGCCAATATATCTTCTTTGAGTGATAAATAGAAAAATTTACAGAAGGAAAAAAGCGGCATTTTCCCACGGGTCCGAAAGTGCTGCCGTGATTTTCGCTGGGTTTATCATTTGCTTTTTTTTGGACTTGGGATTGAGGTAGAGAAATGTTATCAAATGTACCTCTTAAACTTTAAAAGTTCTGTCATTGCTAAAGAAATTGGAGCTTATCCTTTGTTCCTTTCTAAGTGGTGACATTAGAAAGTTGGCCTACGGCAAAAAATCAACTTTTGAACTAAGACAGATATAATTTTTTCTTCGACGGCAATTGATAGCTCTTGATGAGCTGATCAAAGTATACGTCATCCATTTTTTATACGAAAATTCCTTCATGAGATATACTAGTTTGAAAGTTTCAAGGGGTTGACAACTTCAGTAGTAGGGTACACACTGAAACCAAAAATAAGCCGATACCAATTGTGAGACATGTAGGGGACTTGTAAGGAAAGGTCATTTGTTAGCTCATAATCATCTTCGGCAGAGAGGGGTTAGCAAATTTTGCTATTTGGTGTACCTATTATTTTTTTCCAGTGTATTTGATGATAAGACCGAGTTGGTTCCAGTGGTAAAACATGTAGGGGACTTGTAAATAATAATCGTCTGTTAGGCTACAATCATCTTTAGTGAAGAGGGGTTTGTAACTTTTGCTAGTTGGTGTAGCCTACCCATACTCACTGTAACCTAGCATTAAGTGTTTACACAACGGGTACAAACGATAATATAAAACAACGAGGCAGTTTCGTAATAATTAATAGAGTGTCATCTATGGTGTTTTGATCCTGAAAAGTTACGGATAGCTTTATAATACCAACTAGATTATATAGGATATTGTTCCAAGTCTTGATCCATCACGATGTCTATGATTGAAAAGGATAAAGTTCAACTGGCTGCAAAGTCAATTTAGTCCCTTCTTTCGATAATCTTTTGTTATTGTTGTTTTTCCAACGCTGAGGAATAGCCTTTGATCATGTGATTACTGATCGCATTCTTCTTTGAACATAACGTTTTAAATGCTTCGATAGGCTGACAACTTCAGCGTTTAACCGATAGCAAAGAAACAAAACCAAAGTGTTGCTCTTGCAACACTTTATTCGGCGAAGCCGGATAAAGGTTGCTGCAACACTTCACGTTGCTCAGGCAACGTAGGTCTAGTTTTTATTCAGAAATATACTTCAGAAAAAAAGTATGGTGTATTAACATAATGTATGCCATAAATGACTTCAAAACTCACAACAAGAGGAAGAATTTTTTTTACGATACAACTTAGGAGAGTAGCGAGGTGATTACATAGCCAAAAAATAATTACACTGGTTTTGCAATAAAATTAAATTAGGATTTTTTTTTTCAAGGCCATCAGCGCAATTCAGGGGTAACAAATACGAAATACAGATAGCAACACAGTATCATGAAGAGCTCCAACAAACAGTCTCAAAATTTAAATAATTACACATAGCACATGCTGTCTGGAGACCAAATGAGCGTACGCACAAAACGGTGGTGTGGGGTCTTGGGACTCAGTCACTACCCGATGAAAATAGAGAGTCTTATGCTGACAACAGAAACTGCCTCTACAATTTGATCATATATTTCTCGGCAATTTTGGTACTTATTTCCCTAGTATTCATGTGCATGTCATTGGCATTACAAGTTTTAACAGACGCACATAGCGTGCAAGGAAAGACTCTAGTCTCTATCTTAATGAAGGTATCGTGAAAAAATTTAAAGCCCAGTTTCTCCGGAGTTTTCTCGTAAAGGACTAGTGTATTCGTTTCCAGTTTTCATGTGAGTCATTAAATATTTCTTCTTAGCGAAAAAATCTTGCATCTTGATTTTTTTAGCATGGCTCTCCACAGACCATAACTAGGCTTAATATGTACCACCCATAGTCCATTATGGGCCAGTTAAGGTAGATATTGAGCCAGCATGCTTTTTTTATAGTGAATATCTGTCCAACACACAAAATCACAAAGAAAAGAAGAACGAGGACAATAAACATCCAGTGAAAAAATTGAAAATTATGCAAATATTTCGAGATCTCTGCTTGACCGTCGTCTAAGTATTTAATATCTGTCCCAAAATTACAACAATTCCACAAGCAACCATCTAGATCTAGATGAAAATACTCGCAACTGAGTAGGCCTAAAAATGTTTAAATTTTAAAGATAATCAGCATTTTCAAAAAGCAACCCCTTTTTTCTCCCCCAATGAAAATTCTTTTCTTCACTAGTGTTTATATTTATTTCTGTTTCAAAATGTAAACTCGGGTAGCCGTCGAAACGACGAATAAGCGATGAAAAATTTACATATTAACAAAATTATAGATCGATATTTTAGGCCTTCTCCTACCTATTACTACTAACAACTATCTACCACTGAACGCTACAAAGAAAGAGTCGCAGCAATAAGAAATATAAGACCTAAAAACTTACCAATAGCTTCAAGTAACGTAAGGCCTTTGTACCACGAAGTCAAGCAGGGTTCAGCCGGTTTTCTTGTCAAATTGACTCCAGATAAACCACTAACTGGTATGTATTTGATCTCGTCTTCCTTAAAACCAATTTGTTTGAGAAAAGTTGCCATCCGCTTTTTTATATCTATAAATCTTTCTTCTGACCAATCACATGTGTCCATTTTGTTAATAGAAACTACAAGCTGAGAAACACCTAAAATTAGGGATTCTTTATTGGAAATTTCATTGGCTACTTCATATGAAGCGAAAGCTGAAAATTGCTGGTAAGTATAAGAATTAAGGTTATTTCCAGAAATACAGGGAACAATAACATGAAGAAGTCATGGCATGGAAGCTTGAAGGGATCAACTCAAATCCTTTGGTCCCAAAATAACCACTTTTGGCAAAATAAAAATTTAAGCGATTTTTCTTTTTGACGATGCGAATAAAAGATTTTAGACAGCTTATCTGTCAATTTTATATTTATACCCCACTTACTCAAACAAGTGGAAAATAAACACAGCTGATTAACCTAAATTAACCTGAAACCTAAAATTAGACATTCTTGATTGGAAATTTCATTGGCTATTTTATATGGAATGAAAACTGAAAATTAGTGATAAGTATAAGAATTAAAGGTATTTCCAGAAATACAGGGAGCACTAACTTAAAGAAATCATGTCATGGAAGCTTGAAGGGATCAACTCAAATGCTTTGGTCCCAAAATAACCACTTCTGGCAAAAAAAATATCCTTCCCAAAGTTTCCCACAAAAACAAATTTTGGAGAGCGTGACTACCTCTTCCAAAATGCAAAAAAAAAAAGAAATCAAAGTATTCTATGCATTAGAAAAAGTTTTAATGAGTCAAAATCACTTTAAAATGTATCTCCCTTTCACAGGGCAATCTTGGTTTCACCATCTTATCACGGACCTGGAATGTTCTACCTTAAGTTTTTATAAACAGCAAACTGAGCATCACAATTAACAAAGAAAAGAATCATATAAAATATATCATCATCTTCCTTTTTTTTGCCTCATTCAGCTTCTTACGAAAATAATCAATATGGACTTGTAACAAAAAAAGACCAAAGTTGCAATGCTTCTAAAACAGCATTCCGAATTTCACAACACAGTAATCTAAGCAGATTCGCGTATTTTCAATATTTTTTGCTAAATAGTTAAAATTGTTCAAAACTTTTCTGTTAAAGTTTTCAAGAAAAGTTTGGATTTTCATTTTTTTTTAGGATTTCGGACAACTACGTAATGCTGGATTTAAATCTCAAATACTAAGCTGGTTATAGCCTACTTAATCGGATCATGATATTGAGCTCCCATTAAGTTTTTTTTTGCGACAAAATTATACTTGATCAATTTGTAAAAGCTTTGTAAGATCCTATGCTTCCATTTTAAATGGTCTCCTGATAATGATAATCATTGAAAACTGGCTGTTGACTTAAAAGAATTCAACAGATACGACCTGTCGAGAAAGCCTAGGTAAATTGCGTATTGGGCCCGAAGTTTTTAGCAGCCTACATAAAAAGTGCCATAAAAAAGAAAAAACGAAACACGCATCATTTCAGTTACCGAAGAGTTTATAGAAAATGAGCTGAATGGCATTTCAACGCTTACCTAAAGTCCGAATGAGCAGCGCATGCTCCTGAGTTTGGCCTCCAGATTCAAACCCAGTCTCAAATTCACCTTTGGTAGCGTCCACAACAAGCACTGCAACGTCGGCTTGAGCAGCACCAAGGATCATTCTGGGTATAAAATCTTTATGACCTGGTGCATCCAACAACGTGATGTTTTTAGTTGCTGTTTCGAAGCTGGATTGAGCCACATCCATTGTAACTCCACGCGATCTATGTGGGTAAAAAGAACATCAAAAATATCAAACAGTTAGTAGTAACGGACTGTAAGTAAGGAGTTAGGCGGCTCAATTGTAGCCAAATTCTAGAAAAAAAAAATTGATATCAACAGATATATCAAAAGAATTGACTCTTTTTATGTTAATTCCAAATATATAAAATTCACGAAGTTCAGTGTTACCCATAAGAAGCTAAGGGTCTGAGATAATTTGTCTGATTTTCGACAAAGGGGATAAGCACCCGCTCAAAGTCAATTAATCTTAATTAAAGTCACATAATCAGATTCAGCGCATCAGAAAACCATAATGAAGAGGTTTCAAGCTCCTATCTGCAAAAATGCGGAATTTTGTATTTTTGCCAGGAGAAAGATCATGGATGCGTATTCATTTATTTGTTTTTGTTTTCCCAAGGGGTGGTCGTATCGACTCAATGGTCCCAGAATATTGCGAAAGTACTCATTCGAACAGAAATTGTAAGTTCTAGTTCCCTTTCTAAGTGACCAAAAAGGTTGGAGGGCGGCTAACCCCTCCTCACTACCTCGCTCTTTACACTAAAGTTTTACTTCTGTTCTAATTCTTTAAAAATGACTCCTGAAACACAAGGGTCATCTAATTAGAATAATACGAATCTTTTTTGAAAGTACAAATAATCTTAGTGTGAAGAGCGAGGTATTGAGGAGAGGGCAACCTTCCTCAAATTCGTAATAATTTCTGTTTGTTTTAAGTTTTAATGTTGCTCCTTACTTTCAGTTGAAAAACTTGTTTTTTTTATAGTTTTAAGAAAAGTTAATAAATTTAGGGTAGTATTAAGATTTAGTTTTATTACTTAAAAAAAGTTCATCTGAAATATATATTATCCAAAGATCAAATTCCCAAAAAGGGGGCTAGTCCCTGCGACAGGGGCTGTAATTATGCAAACTGCCCGTTGTTACATACATGGTTTGTTACTGGAAAGGGGCGCATGTTTGACCCTGGGTTTCCAAGAACGGATAATGATATTAAGCTGAAACTTCCAGAGAATGATGAGGGGAAGTTTGAACTACATCAAACCCCTTATATGCATGCTGGTTGTCAAAAGAGCATATCAGCAATTTCTCAGGAAGGGGTGAACGTCTAATGAACGGTATTAAGTCAAAACTTTCAGGGCTAACACTTCCACTAAAACTACTACTGCTACTATTATTACTACTACGACTACTACTACCATTGCTATTGGAGTAAATCAAACGAGTTTAAGTGAATCCATGAATTATAAAACAACGAGCCATTATAGATACAATTTCTCCGAAAGGGAATAGGATATTAAGTTAAAAGTTACAAGAAAAGTTGATTGGGATGCAAAACTGATTAAAAGGTAATATATGAAAGCACGTTGTTAACAGGCCGTATCAGTAATATGTCCGGAAAAGTTCAGGGTAGTTTAAACTCTCAGGGATACTGCCGCTACTATTACTACTAATAATAATGCTAGTATTGAACTCAATCACAGAGTTTAAGTGCATCCAGGTTGTCAAAATAGTAAAGGTACAAAATATTTGAAACAGAACAGGGTATTAAATTGACATTTTCAGCTTTCAAGGAAAATTGAAGGGGATAAAACGTTGTCAAAATAGTATGGATGCAATACCTCGGGAACGGAATAGGCTATTACGTTGAAAATTTCATGGAAAGTTAATGGGATATAAAATTAAATAAAAAAGCACTACATTCATGCAAGTTGTCAAAAGGACGTATCAGCAATATCTCAAGAACGGCTGACGGTATGTAGTTGAAACTTTCAGGGCTACTACGAAAACTCCTATTGTTACTACTGTTGAGCTTAATCAAAAGAGTTTAAGTGCATCCAGGTTGTCAAAGTGGTATAGATTAGGGCCCGACCGATATGGATTTTTGGGTTCTGCCACCGATATACACCGATAACACGATATCCATAATGATTTGCCGATAATCTACCCCCCGGAGAATTTTACCTAAAGTTTAAACCCTGCATTCTCTGCCCATATTTACACTCACATGTTTCTCCCTGGTCTATTACGCACCAAAGAATAGCCTCAATAATTCCCCGTGGATTCCAGATAATGCAAAAAAGATTTATTATAAATGATTCGAAAAAACAATTAAACCAAATATAGTTCTAATCTGGATAGTAAAATAATCTCAAGCCGGTTTAGTTACAAAAATAAAAATACGTGAAAGTCTGATTGAAATAAGCGCAAGATATTTATCGAATTTGATTATTCGAAGAACAAATTTCAATAGCGAGAATTTGTATTGTAATCATTCACATATTAATGTGAAAACTTCACTCTACATTCATCTGATACAGTCTCTTACTACCGAATACAGGGGTGCAGCTAGGGTTTTAAGTTTGGAGGAGGAATTTAAAGATAGGTGTCGCAAAATTCGTCCAGTACGCCGACAAATATGGACACAGAAGCTAAATCTCCAAGGTAAATAGATAAATTTTCAAGTGTCGGCAGGCAGCACCGACATATTGAAATTCCCCTCCCCCCTTTGCTGCACCCCCAAATGGATACAATAGTTTTAATAGATTGAATCTTAAATCTTTCATCCACGAAACTGAGCGTTGATTAAATAAAAATATATGGTTTAATGTATTCTTTTTATTTGCTTTGGTAGAAGTTGTACGTTTTTGAATTCACCTTAAATTTCGAACATTGCTGCACCAGGTGTGTACTCACAAGTATTGACAACAAATACACTTTGGACTTATTTGACTCACCTCTGCTACCCTCTCCACCATGGTCAGACTTAGTTGGCGGCTCCACCCCCAAGGACTGAAAAAGCAAAAATTACCTGAGAAAATCTGGCACCATCTTCTCGATATGTTGCGGCATAAAAAAAAATATCAGATTTTTTTTTCAGACACCCGATAATGACACTGACCCCCCAATCGACCGGCCGATATACCGGTCGAGCCCTAGAATAGGTACAATATTTGTATAAAAAACAAAATAGGGTATTAAGTTGAAACTTTCAGGCAAAGTTGAACTCCCCAGGTCCAAAGGATCTGCGGAGGTCAGCGCGTCATCAACTCGGCTAGTGGGGCCCTAATCTTTGTCTACATAATAAGTATTTTGATGACAATCTGGTCTCTTTTTTTATCATTACCTTTCTTCCATACTTTCATCTAAAATCCAAGCATAAGCAAAGGACTGCTTTCCAAGTTTTTTAGATTCCGTTTCATATTTATGCAAGATCTTCTGTGAAACTTCACCGAGTTCGTAAAGGAGGTGACCCATCATGGTGGATTTACCAGCATCAACGTGACCAATTACAACTAGATTCAGACGGTCTTTGGCTCCGCTTCTTTCTTTCTCGTAAAGGGACATTACATCTTTTTTCCTGAAATGGATCAAAAGAAAATGAGAAATAGCATCTCATAAAAGAAGACCATTGATCCTTGAGTAAATCAAAAGAAAAATTAAACCAATTCTGAGTTTTACATGTTTAACATGAAAAAACAATTTTTTTTCAAAAGCCTCAAGTTTTTGTTTGTCTAAAAGAAAGTATAAAATTTAGAATTCTTCGTTAGAACACTTGGTAATAATAATTTAGCTGGTGGATTGTGCTAAGAAAGAGCGACAGAGGGAAAGAGAAAGAAAGAAAAAAAGGGAGAGAAGAGAGAGAGAGAGAGAGAGAGAGAGAGAGAGAGAGAGAGAGAGAGAGAGAGAGAGAGAGAGAGAGAGAGAGAGAGAGATTAAATTTACTTGGTGGGTTTCAATGGCGTTTGGTGCTCAGCTGTTTTTTCTTCGGGAACGACAGGGATATTAGTAGGAGATTCTGATCTTGAAGTTTCAGCGGAAGATACAGGGGACAAACCTAGAAATTAGAAGAATATGTCTTGAATTTGGAATTAGTGATGTTTTCTTGGAGTATAATCAGTTTAGGAGTCTACAACAGGGGATCACTGAGTGATAACACCAGTAATATTTATATTTCTTTAGCAAAACTGCAGTATGCAGTCTTGTGCAAACAAGATCAACACTGCCAACATAAACAAAAATTGAAGGAATGAAGTTCCAAATCTCATATATTCCAGTAATAAAAAAAACCGACGAATATGTATTCTGTCGGCCATGGTAAACTTAATATTGGTGTTATCTGGTGGAAGAGTAATGATTGAACGGAGAAATCCTATTAGAATCCACATGATATATGCCCTTAATTATTGTGAACGCATTGATAAGAACAAATGTTGCTCTTACCAAATTGAAATGAAAGCAACTTTAGACGTTTCAAGCGTTGCTGATAATCCAACCAGCAAAGATTCGGGGTCTCCTTAGGAGCACATCTTTTAATACGTGAATGGTGGAAGCTATTCGTGGGATACTGAACTGAGGTACCATTTTCAACGAAAGAACGTACCTGAATTAACGATTACTAGTATTTACATAGATACTTGCAGCTTTTGCCACATGAGATGTATCTAAGCATCAAATATTTTACCAAGGTCTCTAACTAAATCAATGAATGGAAAATTACAGTAGCTATATTGCCACAATTACTATTTCCACAATGTCGAAAAGTGACACTGTGCAGCCTTAATGATTATAAAGCCTAGAATTACTTAAACGTTAACTATGTAAACTATCTAAAATATTTTCAATAATAAAATTTATATAAAATGATCACCTTCAAGAGCCTGATACATTTTAACATCATCAGAATGTCTTTTTTTTTCAAATCACCGTTATCGACACTATTAAAAACAATTACTTACAGAACCAAGCGATCTAGGGCCAACACAGCTATCTATGCTCCTCCTCTGCCCAAATCTGTTTAAAGGTTTACTTTTTACTCCTTCCTACAAAGTTTCCAATTTCTTTCAATGCCTTCTTGTGACTTCATCCCACCCCTGTCGGAGACCACCTACTTTTTGCTTGGCTCAAGATGGAAACCAAAAAGCATAATTTTCGGCAATCTATCATCCTTCATCCACAAAGAATGACCACGTTAACCTTATGGAAATAAATGTAATTTTTCCGAATGAGAGGGATGCTTTTACCTCAATTAAATCCCGCTTTGTAGGACCAAGTTGGGATTTTTGTCACTACAATTCGATGGTAAAAATTAGTCCTCCCCTTGAAATGTACAAAATCTGCAGCAAGGGGGAACTGTCAGCAGTTAGAGGGAACCTAGTCAAAATATTTTTTTCTGCAGATGTAGGGAAGTTAGGGGTTAATTCTCACTCTCTCTGCATTTGTCTGAAGCATATCTTATAGGAAGCTTGAAAATAAGGGCCTAAAAAAGCATTCGTCAACACTTAGGGCACCTACTTCCCAGTAGAAGAAACCTCATTAAATCTAAATATTTAAAATTAGCACAAAAAGGAGATCCCTTTGAAACTTATATTGCTATCAAATATTCCTTTGTAGAGTTTGGTTACAAATGGCAAGGGTCACTCTTTACTTACAGTTAGTTACCATGACCAGTTTAGTCATAACTCATAACTGTTATAGTTATTGAGAGATGCAGGAGATTATGGTACAATGCAAACCTGTCGTCCCAAAGATTTCAGAGAAATGACTGTAAAGTTGGGTACAATTTTTCGTGATAGTCTTTGCAATTCCACTAAAGAGAATTTCCAGCTAGAGCCTAGAATACTTGGTAATATTTCAGTAACAGACAATATAGGTTGCCAAAGAAAATCCTCTTAAAGTTGGTCAAAGTCATTTCCATTGTAAGAAAAATGACTAATCAATTAAAATAGTAAGCTACTAATCAATTAAACGATAGTCAAGTTGGATATAATACTTAGTATTTGCATTCCCCTTGAAGAGATTTTCCAGTAAGAACATAGAGTGAATAGTAAAATCACAGCAAAAGGAATGTGGGTTTCCAAGGGTAACCCACCCCAGCTTGGTCCAACATCATTTCGATTTTTGCTTCTAAATAAAAGCAATCAATTAAAATATGTACACAAGATATTAATCAGATAAATAACTGTCAAGATGGACACAACTTTTCATAATAGTGTTTAACTTTCCACTATAACCAAACATGCTTGGTAATAAGTCACCAAAACACAATGTAGGTTGTCGAGGAGAATGTATACAAGGATGTTAATAGACCACTTCCAATTCAATTTTTAGAAGAAAAAAAAAACAACAAACAAACAAAGTATTAATCAAACACCAGCACAAATAAAACAAATTCTTGTTTCACTGGCACACTTACTTTTGTCTGGAGTAGCAGATGGCACAAGAAATCCGCTTACAATTGTAGCTTTAGGGGTTGCGGGAACTATTTTAGCAGTAGTCGGCCGAGGCACTGGACCTGAAATCACAGACGGTGCTTTCGGTGCTCCAAATTCTATTGACGGAGACTAGGAAGAAATTTTTTCAAAATTAGCATACGTCACTATAATAGGTTGTGAACAAAAATGGAAAAGAGGAGGATTAAAAAAAAAGAAAAGAAAATGAAGATATGCGCATTGAACAATTGATGCACCCCAAAATATATAGTTAATTCGTTTTAACCTTTAAAAGATTTAAATACAAGTACATGAAATTTTTAAAAGTGGCAGCAATGTCTGAAAGGAATTCCAATGCCCCAAACTTCATGTTATGGCGAGCTTAGGAGTATCCATTATTACTCGATAATGAGCAATTGGTCTTGGCAATTACGATATTGTAAGGTGTAAAGATGGTTCTCAGAGAGCAGGGAAAAATATAATTACATTTCTGTGTTCCTGTGGACTAAATAAATAAATGAACTTTTCAAATAGAAAAGTAATATTTTGGCACAATAATCTTTGAAAAACGGACAGAACCGACAGACCATTGTTTCACACACTGGGAGGGGGAGGGCATACACAATGGATCGTAGTCGATCAGAAAAATGAAGCACTTTTGTACAAAATAACTTTTTATTTATTAATCAAAAGATTTAAATCAAATATTCATATACAAATACCCCAACCACAGTCCTTTCCCCCTAAAAATATCTGTATACTTTCCAATAATAAATACCATACGTAAACAATGGACAGATTTCATAACTTACAGGCTTCAACCCGCAGGCTTTGGAGGTTATGTTACCCCTAAAAGCATAGTTATTGGATCTTTCAAATATACTGAACAAAATGGCAATCAAAAAATTTTGATCGGACGACTTGGGAAAAAAGGGGCGCGGGAGGAGGAGCTAGTTGCCATCCAATCTTTTTGGTCGCTTAAAAAAGGCTTTAAAACTTTTAATTTTCGTTCGAACACACCCTCCCCCGATTTTCCAAGACCAATATTTCGATACAATTACCCATGTGAAAGAACTAAACAAATAAAATCGCATCCGTGATCTTTCGTTTGGCAAAAATGCAAAATTCACATTTCTGTATATATGAGTTTAAAACTTCTACAGTAGGGTTTTCTGACATGCTTAATCTTATGGTGTGATTTTCTTTAGGTCAATTCCTTGACTTTTAGAGGATGTTTTCTCCCTTTTTTGTAAAATCAGGTACATTTTCTCAGGCTCGTAGCTTTCGAAGGAAAACACTAGACTTGATGAATCTTATATATTTAGAATCAGCCTACTAGGCTTATTCTTTTGGTGCATCTGTTGTTATCAAAATTTCTTTTTTTTAGTTTCGGTTACTATTGAGCCGTGTTGCTCCTTACTTACAGCTCATTACCACAAACTGTTTGATTTTGATGAAGAGCTTAGGAGTACTCAGTGATTATGCAAAAATTACTGAAATGAAAAGGATAGTGGATGGATATTCAAAAAAAAGAAAGAATTATTGGATTTTCTTGTGAAAAGAAAAGGCTCTTGATGAATCTTAATTTCTCATTTAAGAAAATGTATAATGTACCACCTATGGATTCTATGAAGTAATTTATGTATCAAGACCAAGTGTGCCGTTTTATTCATGAAGAAGGCCCAAGGAACAAGCTGTGTGATCAGATGGTGACGAATGGCCTGATCCAAGAATTAGTGTTTTTATCGACTGTCGAGTGGTTTTGAACATTAAGATAAGATAAGAAGCTGTTGCGTTAAGTGTTGAAATTCTGTGAATATATTTGGAAAAGAAAAATGAGAAGGAGTTTAGTTCAGAGGGTTTGGTTTTGAGTGTAGAATGATATTATGTAATTTGAGTGTGAGAATGATATTACGTATTAGCAAAAAGCGGAAGGAGCGAGTGATATTGAGTGTATGGAGTCTGATGTAGAAGTTTTGATTCGAATGAGAGTTTATAGGAAGGTGTGAATAGTGTATGAGAGAGTGAAAAGAAGTAAAACAGCGTTGCCAAACTATTTTTTTTATTAAATTAAGTCTTTTTGTTGTTGTTTAAACAGCAGCCGAAGTGGAGTTTATAGATAAAAGTTGGTTGATAAATTTAGAATGTGTTTTAGTTACATGTTTTTTTTTGCAGCTATTGTGATCATTTGCGCAAAAGAAATTTACAACAACGGTAGAGTTTAGTTTTCTATTTCGTAATTTTTATTAATTAAGTTGGTTTATTTTTATTGATTATTATTTTATATCATTTCCTATTTGAAAATAAACAGATTTCTCTTTTTTTGTGGGAGACATGATGGACCACTATTTTGAAAAACCAAGAAGTGGTCTAAAAAGACCACCATAAGAAGGGCTTCTTACGTTGGGAAAACACCCTTTCTTATAAGAAAGTCTTTTTTTTTATGGAGTCATTTTTTATGGAGGCGGTTTGAAGTATGCCTGGTTCGACTGCTATTTAATAAAGAAAGTGTATATGACGTCTAATATTTAAAGCTAGATTTATTTTTAAAGTTGCCGTCGCTGAAAAGTGGATTAAAAACTGAAAGATCATTAAAAAGAGAAAAAAATAGGAAGTTAAATCAAACACGTCAACTTTTCTTTCTTCAAGAAAGGTGACTTGCTACCATGTTTTTGGTAAAATTATTCACTTCGTCTTTCATTTTCAGAATGTCCTTGTCAAGGACTTGTAAATTTATGATTCAGTCATTCAAACATGAAAATGTGTCACTTGATTAAGCAGTCAGTATAAAAAGACGTGATCCCATTTATTTAAGGCATATTTATCAATGCTTGTATAGTTGCTTCCTTCTATGAACGAATTGCAATACCTTTTCACCGACGTGATTTCCTTTTCGGCTTTACTAATTCGAATAAATAACATACTGAGAATTGAAATTGTCTGATTTTATTTGAGGCTGAAATGATTCCAAAATTGTTGTAACTTAAATTGAATATGCAATTCAAACTTAAAACGAAAAAAAGACATCTTTTACTATTCAAAAATAAATAAAACTCAAAACGAAGAGAAATTAAATAACAATCATAGCAAATAAAAATGCAGTAATTACTAATACAAATGAACAAATAAATCTTAAAATGAGGAAAACTTAAACTAAATATGCAAATCAAGCTTAAAACGAACAAAATCACTACCAACAAGAGTTTGGCTACTGCCCCCTTCCCTAACTGTAAAAGTATAACACCTATTGCGCCATCGGTGCTTAAGTGAAAACTAAATGTGTCTTGAACAGTCTTGGAAAGAACTAATAAAATTAAACTGGATGTATTCCATAATGATATCAATTGCTGAAAGCTCATCAGCTCAAGATTTTATTTTACTTACAATTTTCATTTTATTTTCAATATTGTAATAAGTACAAAAGAAATGTTTGTAATATAATTCGTTTTAGTAAAGCGCCAAATATGCAGTAGGCTTTAGAATTTTACAGTCAGGGAGACGGGCAGTTGTTTGTTGTAAAAACTATAGGTGTCTTGAACATTCTTGGAAAGATCTAATCGAATTTAAATGAATATTTGATAAATGGCTGAAAGATCAAAAGCCTACAATAACTAAAGCTCAAAACAACCAGAAATAACTATTAAACAACAAACAATTAAATAAACAATCATAGCAAAGAAAAATACAACAGGTACTAATATAAACGAATAAATGAATCTCAAAACGAGTAAAGCTTAAGTTGAATATGAAAATCAAGCTTAAGACGGACAAAAATATCTTGCTACTGAAGCATAAATGGAACCCAAAACGAAAAGAAATCAAATAAACAATCCTAGCGAACAAACAAACAATAGTTACTAATATGAATGAGTAAATAAATCTTAAAGCGAGTGAAACTTAAACTGAATATGCAAATCCAGCTTGAAACAAACAAAAATCTCTACAAAGAATGGTTTGGATTTTGCCTCCTTCTTTCACTGTAATAATCTAAAATTTACTGCGTCATTGACGTTTTACTGAAAACTATGTGTTTTGAACCGTCTTGAAAAGTACAAATAAAATCAAACTGAATGTTTGATATATAATGCAACTAATTGTTGAAAGCTCACCAGTTCAAGATTTTACTTCACAGTTTATCATTTTATTTTCGATGTTGTAATAAGTACACAAGCAAATACCTGTAATATAATTTGTTTTCAATAAAGCGCCAATGACGCAGTTGGTTTTATACTTTTCCAGTTAGGGAAGGGGGCAGTAGACAAACTCATTTTTATAAGGATTTTTGCTCGGTCTAAGCTTGATTTGCAGATTCAATGCAAGTTTTACTCATTTTAAGATTCATTTATTCGTTTATATTAGTGCCTGTTGCATATTTTTTGTTATGATTGGTCATTCAATTTCTGTTCGCTTCGGCTTTTATTTATTCCGTAATAATAAGAGAATTTTTGTTCGTTTTAAGCTTGATTTGCATATTAAATGTAAGTTTTCTTCATTTTAAGGTTTATTTATTCATTTACATTAGTACCTGTTGTATGTTTTTGCTATGTTTGTTCATTTAATTTCTGTTAGTTTTGGGTTTTATTTATTCTTTAATACTAAAAGACTTTTTATTCGTTTCAAGCTTGATTTGCACACTCAATTTAAATTTTACTCGTTTTCAAGATTTATTTATTCATTTACATTAGTACATGTTGTATGTTTGTTTGCTATGATCGTTTATTTAATTTCTGTTCGTTTTGGTTTGGGTTTTACTTATTCTTTAATAGTAATTTCTGTCTGATTTACTATAGATTTTATGTCCGAATTCGTTTTCTAAGATCCTAGGTTCAATATGGTATTTACTTTTCTTTGAAAAACTTCGTTTTCGGTGAGTTTTTTTTCTAAATTAAGAGAAAGAAAAATATGCCTCTTAAAGGTATTTTAGACGGGAATACCTTCTAATGTACGTCTAGTTTATATGTTTTTGATCTCTATGAGTAGACTGGTAGCTTATCGTTTACTAAAGTTGTCAGATTTTTTTCAGCCAGCAAATATCACAGGTGGCAGACGTCGGGTGGTCTAGCCAATACGGTAAATATAGATTCGGCTGACTAGATAGATTTGAGTAATATTTATATTACTGTTGAGCGAGGATCTTTTGTATTGTTGTGTATTTACGTGCCGATAAAAAAAAGTTCCCATTAGCTTGCACGTCACTATAAAAAATTCTATCTTCACTTTCCATTGATAAAGAAACTTGAAAAACAAAGATGAAGGAAAATGCAAACTACATAAGTAACAGCAGCCAGATTAAACAACTTACAAAAAAAAGGTTGAAAGGCTCTCGAAAGAACTGTAGAAAAACATCAAAAAAACAATTTTAAATTAACACTGGCTGGGGAGAAACTTCAAAGTAGGACCAAATTGTTTGATCAAAATAGTCTACAACACTGTAACCAAAATCAAAGCTTCTGAGGATGAGCTTAAAATAACTAGAAAAGGTAAGAGCTGCTGAGAAAAATATGTAATCAACTTGCCAATACTTATATATATACTGAATATCCAAAAATTTTGACCTGATATTATTAACGTATACTCAGCCAAATCTGTCGTTTTGTTGAACAGAATGGAGTTAGGAGATAGATATGGCTGTTCGCTGTACATATACATATCAAAATAATAATTTAATTTATCCCAATGGTGCCGATTCACGCAAACATTGGGAGTGGGGGGGGGGGGGGCAAAAATACATATATATTTTTTTAAATCGAGAGAGGCAATATTTTTCTTTTTTCTCAATAAAAATACAAGAAAAGTCATTTTTCAAAGAAATACCTGCAAAAAAGTATTCTTCAGAAGTCTAGAGGCGGGATTTAGGCGGGGGAAGGCAATTGCCAAGATAAATACCCCCCCCCCCCAAACTGAAAAAACTGAGACATTTTTATTAAAAACTCCAAGATGCTCAAAATTACAAATCAGACATTCTGTAATTTCAACTAAATATAACGGATAACATTCCAGATGCAATACGACTTACCTTTAAAGGGATTTGCAAGACCTTTTCTTCGACTGGTGCAGTGGCTTTAGAGAGCTCAACTTGAACTGTAAATAGCTTCAAAATATTAGTAACACAAACATGGAAATAACCGCTAAATATGAGAGCATAATAATTAAAGTAATTTTTTCCAATTACATATTTACTTTAAAACTTTCTCAATTTGAAACCCTTTTCTTAGACAAAAATATAAAAAGTACTAGTAAACGAAGAATTAGAAGGAGAAGCGTTTTATGGATAAAGCAACCAACTTTTACCGTTACGGGGGTTTGATGTTTAAGATTTCAAAGGTACCCCCAAAAGCACGAAATTATACTTCCCAACAAGAGATGTAACTATCATTGCCTATAAGTTCAACTAATATTAAAAATCATATCGAGTTGATTAAATGCATCGTTTTCAAGATATCTGTTTGTAAACTTTACCTGCATAAGGGGCGGGGATTGCCCCAGACTGTTTTGGAGGAACCCCACTGGTAAAATAACAAACTAAAATCTGCTCCCGCTTTGTGACTGTTTTACCATGTGAGTTTTTAAGGTTTTGCCCTTTTTCAACTATCCTTTGAAGATACACTGGAAATATCAGTCAAGATATCCGCCACTACTTTTTTCTACATTGGCTCAAAGTAAATTGTATCTTTTTTTCTCTTTGTCATATCTCGACGATCCAACTTCAAAATTGCTATGGGTTGTGTCCAATTATACAATTATGTGGGGTTAATAAGATGTTACACAACGAACCGACGTAATATAGAAATGTTACCATTATTTCACCAATGTTATGTTCTTCATGTAATGAAGACAGACGCCATCTATACTACAATAAAATAGATACCACTAAAATGAGTTTTGCGAAATAATCAAGCACAATTAAAATATCGGAAAGAATACAAAAAACGATCTTACACTTGAAATATTATTTCATAACAATTTATTATGATTATGAATTCACAAGTGACTTTTTAAATCGTTAGGATTCAAGGTTATAACAAATCTTATTTGAAAGCACAGTTTCGACATTGGGATTTGATTTTCATCCTTGCAATATTTTGGTAAATTTGTCTGAATTTTCAAACCGTCTATTGGATAAAAACAAATTCAGTGTATGTTTGTCCTCTTCTGGTTTTGCTAACAGCAGCAAAGAACCGATGACTAAAATAGGAGTATAATTTGTTGCGTTAAGCAGACGACTGATGTTTTTAAAGTGCGATGCATTTTAATATCCTCGAAAAGAGAAGTGTTAAGGGTCACAAATGCAAAGTTTTTAGTTTATTTTTTCTTCTGCTTAGTTGAGTTGTGGAGTAGGAAGAGCAAATGATCGTTTTGGATCCCTTAGATGCTCTAACTTTTCCAATTACCCAATTACACTCTGCTTATACATACCGCATCAATCCCAACTATTTTTTTTTTAATATTAAAGGCATACAAGATGAGAATTTCATAATCGATGATTTGTTCGATTCTTACAATGTCTCCAGCATCGTATTACAGCTTCAAGTTTGAAGATTTTGCAGTAAACAAGCATTACATTCCATTCCTGAGTCCTCTAAGAATAACAGGTATATCAGAATAACAGTCGCCCTTCCAGTTAACTGTATTCTTAAACGGCATGTACTTCCCCCTTCCCCAGTTCCATTCAAATCTGATCAATCTTTCTTGGCCATACCTACTGGGACTACCGTTTCTATAAACTCTTATCTCCAAAATAAAGACCGTTGTGTTAAAATCCTAGACAAAATTCACTAAGACGCGCAGTCTACTGAAGACTAATGCGGGTCAATTTGTTTGGAATTCATCATATTATTTAATTACGGTTAATCTTAATATTAATATTAATCGATCTTCAGTGAAAAATAGATCAGAGTTTTAGTGTCTTCCAACACGTCACTTTACACCCAAATCTCCAAATTTTCTTTAATATTTATCACTCTAAAAAAGGCTTGTGATACCGATCATATAATTTGATCGCCTGGTATTATTTCTTTCTCCCCTACTGTTCATGATAATGTGCAAGATTTTGACCCACTTCAGCACCATATACGCTAATCACTGATAAATCATAAAGAAAAATTCAAAGCCACTTCAAAAAAGTAACTGGAATATAGCAAAAACATAGCATTACATTTTTACTCGTAATGAACCTTTCTACTATACGTGTTATGTACTTTCTTGTATTATAAGGTATACATATAAACCATATAATAGAAGGATCTCGGTTTTTTGTTTCCTCCCTACACTCATGCAGGCCTTGGGCTCTGATTAGACTGACGTCATCATTCCGTCATGACCTTGTGTGTGCGAAAGACCCAAGCTGCCTGCTTTACAACCTACTAAACAACGAGGGGAAATGAAACATATGATTGAGTTATTTTAAAAGAGGAATGAACAACATTCAAAATTTTTCGAAAAATACACACAATTTCAATTAAGAAAAAAGGCATAATAACACAAGAAGGCAAATATTTTAGAAACTATAGAGTTAAATCACAAGAGGAAACACACAGGATCATCAGTGTATAGGAATTGGCGAGAGCTTTAGCCGAACTTGATGAACTAATTATCACTCTGTTATTCTATAGTGTTTCCCACCAAAAGCGAACTGAATCATAAGTAAATTTGTTGTCCGACTGAGCTTTGCTGACTTTCTCTTTCACAGCTTCGATTATTATAACAGATCAGAGGCATTTTTTGTTCGTTGATTAAAAAGCTCACTAATTGACAACTCTTATTTGAGTCAAGTGTTAAATCTTTATAGTAGTATCCTATTACTTGAGCAAACCTATTGATAACCAAAAGATATTATTTTAATCAGTTAACAATGTAATAAAAAAAAGAAAAAAGATATCAAAGTAGAAAAAAAATCGTTCAATTAAGAACAAAAAAGGAAAAAATAGATTTTAAATCTTTAGAAAAAAGAAGAAAGGATTAATCAACGCTTCGCGACTACGTTTTACAAACTCTTCGTCCAACTTTTATGCTAGTGCAATAAACTGTCGTAAAAAAAAAAGAAAAAAAAGAATCAGTTTTCTACAATTTTAAGATGTAGGGAAGAGGGGAGTACAAAACGAAAATAAAAAGAATAAAAGGCATAAAGGAGAAAAAACAACCGGGTTTCATCTGGATTAGTATTTAGCATTTCTCAAAACCTCCTTTATTTTGCTATTCCATATTCATATTTGACAGCAATAGGAATTAGCTTTACCGACACAGAAACTGGGCCAACTCTAATTCTTTTTAATTTCATTTTGAAAATCGACAACATTGTATATAAATCACACTATATTTGTCCCAAGTCTCCTCTGGCGTACACAGGCATCCGGTGATGGTGTACTAAAATCAAATGGTTTAATGGGAGTCTTTATCTTTTCATAGCGCTTTTCTTCAACTTTTCTATCAGACAACACTGGTTTCATTATTATTCCCACTTCAGAGCAGTCTTTTAGCAAAATTGTAGGTTTGTAGCATCTTTGGTGGTCTAATGTTTCGCTTATTTCGTCATATATCTCCTCCGTGGTAGATGTTGCTGATTTAAGCTTAAAACCAGTAAGTTCTACCAAGTCCATCCAACTGTAATCCTCTAGATCAGAATCAGACTCGTCATTATCACTTGACAATGTTTTCTTAGCCTCGGCATCTTTCCTTTCCAAGGCTATTTGAGGATTAAGAAAGGTTATGTTTTCAGAACTGATTTTGTCTTGCTGATACACTAACTTAACATTAGAAGATGCATTACTGTCGTCAAGGCCCTCTGTGATAGGCACTGGTGGTGTTGAATTTTGAACCTTAAAATCAGCCACATTCGATTCGGCTGAGAGTTCTTCTGAGAGATTTAATTTGGTAGGAATAATATCTCTAAGCAACTCTGAAGTGCCCAGATTTTCACAAGCCTCTGGGCTAGAGCGTACTACATATGGAAGTTCCATGCACGTACCACTTATTAAATCGTCAATATCCAACTCAGCCACTTCATTAGAGGGGGTATGCGTATTAATTGACACTGAATCAACAAGTTTTAAAAGATCGTCCAAGTCAACCTCCATTGCTCTTCATTGAAAGAAAGATTAAGGTAAAAACGCTCAATAATACTATACTCTAAATATTTTAATAGCAAAAAAAACCTTACCTTACGGAATAAAACAATTGAAATACATACGCCCAATCGGTAGATAAACACACAATCGTTGGCGACAACATAGAAGAAAAGAGAAAACACAATTAGTTCATTAAGTCGATGCACATGAAAAGGAGTAAACAGCACCGTAATTTACCAATTATCAAAATACCCACTTTTTCATTATCCTGCAAAACACAAATTTACAATGAAAACAAAAAAGAGAGCAGATAGACATGAAATACTTTTCTAGTAAGCACAAACAGTGGTTGTACACTAACTTTATTATAATTAATTATTTACTTTAGAAGTTAAACGTTGTTTTTCAAAATGAACTGTCAGTTTTTCCCTGAAAAGTGATCCATTTTCGTAGAGCTTTAAACTTTGCAAGCCCTTACCTAAGAAAATATTGGTTTGCAAGATGTATTTTTTTTTTATTGAGCACTTATTATCTAACCAGGAATTTGCAGTGATCCTCTTTGCTTGTTGAGCACCCTCTGTACCATTGTGGAACAATATTTAATATAATATTTACCCATTGTCCTTAGTTGAAACTGTTGCAGAAAAAGAAGTTAGGGCTTAACTCACCTGTCCCTCGACACAATTCTTCCTCTTCTTCTTTTATTTGTTCATTTGTCTGTATAAAGCCACTCAGCACTTGTTGACTACTTCTATCATAGATAAATTGCTCTAGAATAAAACGTATTTTCAACTGAAAGTAAGGAGCAACATTAAAACTTAAAACGAACAGAAATTATTTTGTATATGAGGGGGTTCGCCCCCTCGTCAATACCTCACTCTTTACGCTAAAGTTTTTGTACTTACCGATTATGTAATAAACACTCGGGAGATAAAGTTCGATTAATGATAATGAAATCACAGAATATGATGAGAATATAATAGTTTAGAAACAAATTTGGGCTATATACTTGAACACTAGGGAGGGGGAGGGAGTAAAGCATAGTATATATTACACCAACCTAACCTAACCAATCCAAACCAAAATACCCGCTACATACTTGAATAAGACATAGCTACGATTTATTTTCCAATCAAGCCAAAGCTAATTGTGCGGTTTGAAGAAGTTACTTTCATATTTATTCTAATTAAACGACCTTTATAATTCAGGGTCATTCTTAAAGAATTGGAACAGAATTCGAACTTTAGCATAAAGAGCGAGGAATTGAAAAGTGGGCGAACCCCCTTAAATATGTAATAATTTCTGTTCGTTTTAAGTTTTAATGCTGCTCCTTACTTTCAATTGAAAAAAATTAATTTTTTAATTTAATTTCTGATTGTTTTTTAAACAATACTGGGAAGTCCATTACCCCCTCCATGGAAATTCTTTTCCCCCATGAAAAATCCCTCCATGGAAAGACCCTCCCACGTAACTGTCTCCAATACTATATGTAAACAATAGGCAAAGTTCCTAACTGGCAGCCTAACTGGCTAACTGGCATAGTCCCCAGGGACTATGGGGGATTAAGTCGTCCTCAGCGACACAGTTATTGAATTTTACGACTATGCTGAACAAAATGGCTATCTCAAAATTCTGATCCGGTGATTTGGAAAAAAATGAGCATGAGAGAGGGTCTAGTTGCCCGCCGATTTTTTGGTCACTTAAAAAGGCACTAGAACGTTTAATTTTCGTTCAAATTAGCTTTCTTGCAACGTTCTAGGACTACTGGGTCGATACAATCACCCCTGTGAATAAAAAAACAACAAATAAACACACATTCGTGATCTTTCTTCTGGCAATAAATACAAAATTCCACCTTTTTGCAGATAGGAACTTGAAGCCACCACAGTAGAATCATCTGTTTCGGTTCCTTTTTTTTTGCCGTTTTTTACCATATCTGTTTTTGCTAAAAAAAAAAAAAAAAAATAAACGGTGCCGACCCCTTAATAACCATCCTTGTTTTGTCTTTTGAGGATTCGGGCCTAACAGGATATGAGGTGCTTTTGAGGAAAGATGTGTTAAACTTATCATTTTCAGAACATCCAATAGAATAACTTATCTGACCTTGATAAACCTGATTGGAAACAAGATGGGCGTCTTTAAGTATTTTTTCTTCTTTTTTTGGGGGGGGGTCTGTACTAATTCTGTCTACTTCAGAGGGAAAACAAGTATTGAGACACGTAAATTCTTATCATTACGACATCTAGCAGAACAGTTTGTCGGCTCTCGACCGAACTTGGCGGGAAATAAGAGTAAGTTCAGTTTCCTCTTTGGAAGTTTTTACCCAGAATCTAACAAATATGGGAGAGGGAGTCCTCAACAAGATGGAAATTAATAGCTAATGGCTTATATAGGTCTTAAGGGGATTATGATTCAATTCGAGCTTCTTAGAGAAGGAAAATTGGCTCCTAATTTTGCTGTCATCAGAAAATTTAGCAGAAAGAATAATGGAGGGGGGGATATTTTACATGGTAGGAGCTTTCCACAGAGAAGTTTCCCATGAAGGAAGGAAAGTTTTCATAGAGGGTGAGCCAGATTACCGGTATTATTTAAAAATGATTAGAAATTAAATTAAAAAAAGATTTTTTTTTTAGCTGAAAGCAAGGAGCAAAATTAAAATCCAAATTGAGCAGAAATTATTCCATTAATGAAGCAGTTGCCTCATTCCCAATGCCTTGCTCTTTACGCTAAAATTTGACTGTTTGTCCGATTTTTAAGAATGACCCCTGAACATGAGGACCGTTTAATTAGAATAGGAGGCTTTTTTTAAGTGCTAAAAACTTTAGTGTGAAGAGCGAGGTATTGAGGAAGGGGCAATCCCTTCACAAACGGAATACTTTCAGTTCGTTTTGAGTTTCAATGTTGCTCCTTAATTTCAATTGAAAAAACTTATTTTTTTTCTTAAGTAACTAAATTTGAAAGTTAAACTCTTAAGGTGATTGATAACAAACCCTTTTAGAAAGAAAAGTCAGGGATTCCTTGGACCTATTGAGAATAAACATTATGGATGGACCATTATCCCACTATACGCAGCGACGATTTTCCCCCTGAACCTCCTATTACCAGTTCCTGACTACCCACTATCCCTTAATGTTAAAAAGCCTACTACGACCACACAAATAGCTTAAAAAGATAGAGCAATTAATGTATAAAATAACAAGACCTAAGATCTCAATATGGCACTAGTGAGGAGGTTGGAAGAGCGAAGAGCTCATACGGCATGAGCTCTAGCAAAATCCTAAGAATCAATAGATTGATTTAAAAGGAAAATCAGAGGCTTAATGCCGGTAGGGATTTAAAAGAAGAGCTTTGAGTCACAAGGTCCTTCTAAATATGAAAATTTATTAAGATCTGATGAACCACTCGTAAGTTTTTCCTCTCCTTTCACCCCCCCCCCCCAGATGGTCAAATCGGAAAAAAAACTTTATTAAGTCAATTGGAGCAGGTCCCCGACAAGCTTACCAATTTTCATCGTCCTAACACATCCAGAAGCACCAAACTCGCCAAAGCACTGGACACCCCCTCCTAACTCCCCCAAAGAGAGCAGATCCACTCTGGTTACGTCAATAACGTATCTACGACATTTGCTTATTCTACCCACCAAGTTTCATCCCGATCTCTCCACTCTAAGCGTTTTCCAAAATTTCAGGCCTCCCCGTCCAACTCCCCCCAATGACACCAGATCTGGTCAGGATTTAAAATAAGAGCTTTGAGACACGAGTTCCTTCTAAATACCAAATTTCATTAGGATCTTGTCGCCCGTTCTTAAGTTAAAAATACCTCAATTTTTCTAGTTTATCCAAATTGACACCTCCCCCTAACTCCCCAAAAGAGAGCGGATCCGTTACAATTATGTCAATTACGTATCTAGAACTTGTACTTATTCTTCCCATCAAGTTTCATCCCGATGTCTCCACTCTAAGTGTTTTCCAAGATTTCCGGTTTCCAAGACTTCTGTTACCCCCCTCCAACCCCCTATGTTCCCGGGTCCAATTCGAAATGAAAAAGGAGCGTTTGAGACATACGATCTTTCTATATATCAAGTTTTATTAAGATCCGATCAACCATTCGTAAGATAAAGAAACTTCAATTTTCACGTTTTCCAAAATTTCCAGTGTTCCCCTCCGACTCCCCAATGTCACCAGATCTGGTCGTGATTTAAAATAAGAGTTCTGAAGCACAAGATCCTTATAAATATCAAATTTCATTAAGATCCGGTCACCCGTTTGTAAGTTACAGATGCCTCATATTTTCTAATTTTTCTCAATGACCCCCCTCCCTCCAACTCCCCCAAAGAGAGCAAATTCAGTTCGGTGGTGTCAGTCACGTTTCTTGGACTTGTGCTTATTCTTCCCACCAATTTTCATCTTGATCTCTCCACACTAAGCGTTTTCCAAGATCCCCCCCCAACTCCCCCAATGACACTGGATGCGGTCGAGAATTAAAATTAGAGATCTGAATTACGAGGTCCTTCTAAATAGGAAATTTCATTAAGATCCAATCACTCCTTCGTAAGTTAAAAATACCCCTTTTTTCTAATTTTCAGGATTAACCCTCCTCCAACTTCCCCAAAGAGAGCGGATCCGTTCCGGTTATGTCAATCACGTATTTAGGATTTGTGCTTATTTTTCCCACTAAGTTTCACCCCGACCCCTCGATTTTAAGCCTTTTGCAAGATTTCCGGTCCCCCAACTCTCCCAATGAAACTGGATCCGGTCAGAATTTAAAATAAAAGATCTGAGTTCCGAGGTCCATCTAAATATGAAATTTCATTAATATCTGATCACTCCTTCGTAAGTTAATACCTCATTTTTTCTAATTTTTCACAATTAACCTTCTCCCAACTCCCCCAAAGTGAGCGGATCCATTCTGGTTATGTCAATCACGTATCTAGGACTTGTGCTTAGTTTTTCCACCAAGATTCATCCCCATCCCTTCACTCTAAGCGTTTTCCAAGATTTTAGGTTTCCCCCTCCAACTCCTCCCAATGTCACCGGATCCGGTCGGGATTTAAAATAAGAGCTGTGAGACTTAACATCCTTCTAAATATCAAATTTCATTAAGATCCAATGGCCTGTTCGTAAGTTAAAAATACTTAATTTTTTTCTAATTTGTCTGAATTAACCGTCCCCTCACTCCCCCCCCAAATGGTCGAATCGGAAAAACGACTATTTCTAATTTAATCTGGTCTGGTCCCTGATACGCCTGGAAAATTTCATCGTCCTAGCTTATCTGGAAGAGCCTAAACTAGCAAAACCGGACAGACAGACTGACAGAATTTGCGATCTCTATATGTCACATGGTTAATATCAAGTGCCATAAAAACTATTGATCACTGAGATAACTGCTAAAACTCGGTTTTAAAAATATCAAAGGCTTATTTTAATACTGTAAGTGAATATTTCGAAATTAAGCTAATTCTGATTCGTAAAATTTAGAGAAGTTACTTATTGTAAAGTTCTTGACTAAAGTTGATGTGGCTTAGTGAAATTTGTTGGCAGGTTTCGTCAGAAAATGCCAGTGGTTTCACTATCCCTACATTTTCGGGTATTTTCCCGAATATTTCGGCCTCCCCAAAAAATAATCGGTTCCCCTAATTAACCAAATGACACATAGCAATCGCAAGTTCTGTCGGTCTGTCTGTCAGTCCCGGTTTTGTTACTTTAGCACTTCCAAGTAAGCTAGGACAATGAAATTTGGCGGCCGTAGCAGGGACCGGACCAGATTAAATTAAAAATAGTCGTTTTCTCGATTTGACCATCTGGGGGGATAGTGGGGGCTGGTTAATTCGGAAAAATAGAAAAATGAAGTATTTTTAACTTACGAACGGTTGATCAGATCTTAATGAAATATGATGTTTGGAAGGATAGCGTGTCTCAAAACTCTTATTTTAAATCCCGACCGGATCCGGTGACACTGGAGAGAGTTTGGGGGGGGGGCCTAAAATTATGAAAAACGCTTAGAGTGGAGGGATCGGGATGAAACATGGTGGGAAAAATCAGCAGTGTCTTAGATATGTGATTGACATTGGAACGGATCCGCTCTATTGCGGGGGGGGGGGCAATTCTGAAAAAATAGATAAAATGACGTATTTTTAACTTAGAAGCAGTGATCGGATCTTCATGAAACTACATATTTAGAAGGACCTCGTACCTCGGATCTCTTAAATTAGAAAACACTTAAATACTTTCATTAGAAAATACTTAAAGCAGAGAGATCAGGATGTAAATTGGATGGGAAGAATAAAAACAAGTCTAAGATGCTCGACTGCCATAACCGGACCGGATCCACTCTCTTTGGTGGAGTTGGGGGGGGGACTCGGAAAAATGAGGTATTTGGACCTTATGAACGGGTGACCAGATCTTAATGAAATCTGATATTTAGAAGGATCTTGTGCTTTAAAGCTGTTGCTTTAAATTCTGACCAGATCCTGTGACATCGGGGGGAGTTGGAGGGGAAACCGGAATTCTTGGAAAACGTGATAATTGAGGTATTTTAATCTTACGAATAGGTGATCGGATCTTAATGAAATTTGATATATAGAAGGATCTTATGTCTCAGATGCTCCATTTGTGACTCGAATTGGATCCGGGGACATAGGGGGTTGGAGGAGGGAAACAAAAATCTTGGAAAACGCTTAGAGTTGGGAGATCGGTATAAAACTTGATGGGAAAAATAAGCAGAAATTCTAGATACGTGATTGCCATAATTGGAACGGATCCGTTCTCTTTGGAGGAGCTGGGCGGTGTTAATTTGGAAAAATTAGAAAAATTGAGGTATTTCAAACAGTTCGTGGTAACGAACTGCAGAAAGGAGCGACCAGGCTCAATAGTAACCGAAACTCTAAAAAACGGAATTTTGATACCAATAGTTACATCAAAAAAATTGCATTTTAATGCTGATGTTAAATATATAAGTTTCATCAAGATTAGTCTTACCCATCAAAAGTTACGAGCCTGAGAAAATTTGAAAACTTGAGAAAATCACACCATCAGATTCAGCGTATCAGAGAACCTTACTGTAGAAGTTTTAAACCCCTGTCTACAAAAATGTGGAATTTCGCATTTTTTGCCGGAAGACAAATCACGGATGCGCGTTTTTCCCCCCAGAGGTGATCTATCGACTTAGTGGTCCTAGAATGTCGCGAGAGGGCTCATTCTAACGGAAATTAAAAGTTCTAGTGCCCTTTAAAGTGACCAAAAAATTGGAGGGCACCTAGGCCCCCTCTCACGCTCATTTTTCCCCAAAGTCACTGGATCAAAATTCTGACATAGCCATTTTATTCACCATAGACGAAAAACCCAATAACTATGTCTTTAGGGACGACTTAATCCCTCACAGTCCCCGTGGGAGGGGCTGCAAGTTACAAACTTTGACCTGTGTTACTGGTAAGTTACTGTGTTACTAAGTAATGGTTACAGGGAGGTGTACAGACATTTTCAGTGGGATTTGTTTTTGGTTTGGGGGGATATTTGAGGGGGGAGGGTTACCAGGGATGATCTTTCCATGGAGGAACTTCTCATGGGAGAAGAGACTTTCAATAGAGGGGGCGCAAGATATTCTAGCATTATTTAAAAAAAAACAATGAAAAAATAAATATGAAAAGTTTTTTTCTACTGAAAGTGAGAAGCAGCATCAAAACTTAAAACGAACAGAAATCATTACGCATATGAGGGGTTTACCTCCTCGTAATACCTCGCTCTTTACGCTAAAGTATTTTTAGAAATTTCAACTATTTATTCTACGGCCTTTGTGATTCAGGGGTCATTCTTAAGGAATTGGGACAAAATTGAAGCTTTAATGTAAGCAAGGTATCGACGAGGGGTGAGCCCCCTCATATACGCAATAAAAACATACGAATATAGAAGTTCGCTACGTAATTTAATTCGTAAGTTACGTATATTTTTTTACTTATGAAAACGTTCGTAAAAAATTATAAGTTATAGTTGCCTTTTTAAGAAATCAAAAACTTGGAGGGCAAAGGGCCTCCTCCCTCGCTTTTATTAATATGCAAATTACGTTTACTTACGTGCGGAGAGCCAAGATCAAACCATGCATTAATTCAAAAGCGTCCAGAAATTAAACAAAAAAAGTTTTTTTAAATGAAAGTAAGGAGCGACATTAAAACTTAAAACGAACAGAAATTACTCCGTATTTGAAAGGGGCTTTTCCTCCTCAATGCCCAGCTCTTTACGCTAAAGTTTTTTACTGTTTTAATGTCGCTCCTTTTAATTGTTTATGTGCGGAGAGCCAAAATCAAACCATACATTAATTCAAAAACGTCCAGAAATTAAACAAAAAAAGTTTTTTTTTAAATGAAAGTAAGGAGCGACATTAAAACTTAAAACGAACAGAAATTACTCCGTATTTGAAAGGGGCTTTTCCTCCTCAATGCCCAGCTCTTTACGCTAAAGTTTTTTACTGTTTTAAAATGTAAAGTTAAGAAAAAGAAAGAGCGGGCGTTGAGCAGGAAAAGCCCCTTTCAAACACGGAGTAATTTCTGTTAGTTTTAAGTTTTAATGTCGCTCCTTACTTTCAAAATAATATGAAAAAAACTTCGTTTTCTTAAAGAGTTAAAGAGGCTGCGTCCCAAAGTCGAACCTTAAAACGTACAGGAATTAGGAGAGGCAGTTGGGGGGCTGCCGCTCCCCAAACCCCCCGCTTTTAAAGACTCTTTTGTACAGGTTTTTTGCTGTGGGGGGCTGCCGCCCCCCTAACCCCCCGCTCTTGGCTTCGGAAAGGCTCTCTTTTAATTAACAAAACAAAAAACCTGTACAAAAGAGTCTTTGAAAGCGGGGGGTTTGGGGGGCGGCAGCCTCCCAACTGCCTCTCCTAATTCCTGTACGTTTTAAGGTTCGACTTTGGGACGCAGCCTCTTTAACTCTTTAAGAAAACGAAGTTTTTTTCATATTATTTCTGTACGTTTTTCTACAATCCATGGTGGATGTAATTTAATAATTCCTGTACTCCTCGTACAAGAATTAGGACTGTCTCTCCTAATTCCTGTACGTTTTAAGGTTCGACTTTGGGACGCAGCCTCTTTAACTCTTTAAGAAAACGAAGTTTTTTTCATATTTTGTGAAAAAAAACCGCCCGATAAGGGACTTGAACCTTTGACCTTAGGATTAAAAGTCCCACGCTCTACCGACTGAGCTAACCGGGCATGTTTGAAGTCGAAATACCTGCATGTGTATAAATATAACTTTTAAATAACTTTTAAGAATTTCAAAAATTAATTTCTAAGCTAGAAAATCGGGGGGTTAAGATTTTCCGACGAAACTTTCCAGGAAAATTACTCGGAGAATTCCGCGTCGAATGAGTCTTCGTACACCCAGATCCGATGTCGGCTGTGACCTGTAGGCGTGGTAGAAAAAAAAGGGTTTCTGTCATTTTTCTCAAATAAAAATTTTACGGATTAAGACAGAATTTTTTGAAGCTTTCAGTCAGTCTCACCATGTCAAGCTGATCATTTTGATGTACTTGAATGTTGAAATTCGTAACTTTTAACAACAAAAAACTCAACATGGGCTCTTATGGGGAAATGGGTCGAAACTTTCGGCCAGATTTTCCCCATGAAGGAAAAGTCGGAGGGGGATGAAATTTGGCAGATTTCTTAGTTGGAGCTCGGGCTACGAAATGCATCCCTCCCCATCCCTCTGCGACCACTGGAACCGAAGATCGCTTAACATTGTCGTGGTTTGCCTCTTTAAAGAGGCACGAGTGTGCCTCCTTGATTTAAAAAAACTTGTTTTTTTTTGGTTAATTTAACTTAAGAACGGGTGACCGGATCTTAATGAAATTTGATATTTAGAAGGAATTCATGTCTCAGAGCTCTTATTACAAATCCTGACCAGATCTGTTAACATTGGGGGGAGTTCCAGGTGGAAATCGGAAATCTCGGAAAACGCTTAGAGTGGAGGAATCGGGATGAAGCTTTGTGGATAGAATAAGCAAATGTCCTAGATACGTAATTGACGTACATGTACTGGATTCGCTCTTTTTGGGGAAGTTGGGGGGAGGGGTTCAGTGATTTGGCCAGTTTGGTGCTTCTGGGCATGCTAGGATGATGAGAATTGGTAGGCCTGTCAGGAAGCTCCACAAATTGATTTTATAAAGTCGTATTCCCAGATTCGACCATCTGGGGGGCAACAGGAAGAGGAAAAATTAGAAAAAAATAGATATTTATAAGTTACGAGTGGGTGACCGGATCTTAATGAAATTTGGTATTTAGAAGGACATCGTGACTTACTCTTATTTTAAATCCCGACCGGTATTAAGATTCTGATTTTCCTTTTAAATCAATCTATTGATTCTTAGAATTGTGTTAAAGCTCATACCATATGAGCTCTTGTTTTTTCATACTTTCCAAAATTCTCGCTCTTTACGCAAATGTTCGAATTTTGTTCCAATTCTTGAAGAATGACCCCTGAATCAAAAAGACCGTTTAACTGAAATAAATATCTCCTTTGGAAGTACTGGAAAAAACTTTGGCGTAAAAAACTTACAAGCAATTAAGTATATTACTGTCATTGTGCCCAAGTACTAAGTATATTACTATCATGTACTGTAACTGTCATTTTTGAACTTATTTATTAATATGCTATTAAAAAAAATAATGACCAATTAACTAAACTGAAGAGCTCTTATCTTGCCAATCCTTGAATAAGATACAAAACAACATAAGCACTGTAGATACTTTTTATATTTTAATTCGTTTTGATTTCCTCCAAAAGTCACTTAAAACATAGTCAATATCCATCTTGACATTGCAATTGATAGACACGTGTGCAAGACCATTCAACCTGCCCTCTCTTGTCTGATTCCGGAGGTATGTTTTAAGCTGCTTTGGGGTGCTAATTCAATGCTCTGCATACGTCATGATAACAGGAAGAATACAATTAAGTATAAATGCACAGTTGTACAAAAGTTACAGAAAGCTTATCGGGATGAAGAGACTCACCTATAGACCTCCATTTGACTTGCCAGACAGTTAACTCAGCAATTAGGCTATTCACAGAGGAGCCGAACGGCTTATATTATTGCAAATTCGTCATAGCCTTGGCTAATAGAGCATCAATAATGAAACGAGGGAACAGAAGTTGGATGTAAAATGTTCTATCTCGGTGGTTAAGAAACCTCATTTCGATTTCTTTACATAGCTGCTCGACGTATGGGGAAAAGACAAAAACTTTGTAAAAAGAGAAGTGTCTGAAGAGGAGAATCACCGCCGATGGCGTCTTGGTTTTGATGAGGGCATCCCAACACTTTCAACTGTCTAGGCTGCTATTGCACAAACCGGTCCTCCACCAAAGCCAATTCCACCTAAATCGTTCATGTATAATCCTAACCCTAAGCAGTCAGCATTGAAACGCAAATTTTTTTCTGTTTGAAGACGGTTATAGAAACAGACAACAAGTACCCCCCCCCCCTTTTTTTTTTTGAAGTTACAAAACTCATCTCATCAGCCAATACCGAAAAATACTTCAGAATTTTTGCTCTATTTAAAATTGTATCCCAGATGACATTACCTACACTATTGAAGATATGATTCGGCATTATAGAAGATGTGTATTTCGCACTTTTAGAGGATGATTCAAATGGTCCCAAAATTTTGTGTTCCTGCAATCCATCATCAATTGCAACAGCGCTCTGAACACCCCTTCATTTTGAAAGTTCTTAAGCCGAACTGGCCAGACATGACAATAAACAATCAAGAGAGATAAAACTCTACAAAAAAAGAAAACTTAAAACGAGACGACAGCCAGTAGAATTAAAAGACTAAAACAACCCGGATATTTCGCCTGTATAAAACAAGGCGTCTTCAGCACAAGATAGAAAATGTTCCTGTGGAAAGTTTTATATTGGTAGAACTCACCAACAATTTACTGAAAGATTTATTGAGCATCGCAACTCAATAGAAAAAACCCTACAACTAAGAAAGCCTCCCGAAACTTTTTTTTCGGCTCTAGCTGAACACACATTCTTTTATCCTGAACATTTTATACAATTTGATGAGGCTACAGCTATTTCCAATGATAGAGATTTTTCTCAGTGGGCGAGGGAGGCTTTAGAAATTAAAAAACATATATTTGCTAATATTTCAATAAATAGAGACACAGGGAATTTAAATATTGACCCAATTTATGATATTCTTTTAAAAAATGAACCAATAGTCAATGGGGGAATTAAAATTTTACACAATCACCAGGGGACAAGATTACCCACTAGACCAAAAAAAGTTGCTTCAATGTTAGCTTACAAGAGGATTATTTCGCAACAGAATAATTAACTAAGTTTCAATTTTCATAAATTTTTCCTCAGTTGCTCTTTGATTCTCATTGAAGTAACTCGCATAGCTGCTTTTCCCTACGTGGATAAGTAGCGACAATTGTATTTATTATATTTGGTGGTGGTTTTTGTTTGTTTTTAGATTAGTTTTCTTTTTTAATTTTCTATCTTGTGCTGAAGACGCCTTGCTTTATACAGGCGAAATATCCGCGTTGTTTTAGTCTTTAATTCTACTGGCTGTCGTCTCGTTTTAAGTTTTCTTTTTTTGTAGAGTTTTATCTCCCTTCATTTTCAATTCTTTTCGTAAGAAAATCCCCTCTTTCATGAAGACCCTACAGGGCTAGTCCATGAAAACCACAAAATAGAATAGTCTGGACAATTGGTCTTAACATTTATCAGTTTTTAATCCTTTGCTCGTGATCTTGCAAATTCAATTGGAATGTTTTTCCTTCTTGTATTTTGATGTGTATCATAGATTTTGAACTGCAGAAACATGATGCTGTCTTCATCATGATGCTTTAACTCAGCAAGAGGATTTTCAAGGTCAGTATATGGCTCCAAAAGTAAGCATCCAAATGTCTAATGTGAGCCTTTTCTGGTCTCAAATTTAGCAGATAGGAAGCGATGTTTATTTGATACAACTTTTTTAAAGGGGTGAACATCAACCACGAATACTGTTGGAGCCATGTACTTAGGAGACGATGACGTTTTGTCACTATATCCCTAACATTCCGGTTAACTATTTAAGGAAATTCAAAGTCTTCAAAACTGCAGTGGACCTTCACCGAAGTCTTCTTTCCTATCAGCTAAATTTCCGCTAAGTTTTATTTCATAACCTTGAATACCAAAATGGGTTTTCAATTCTTGTAACCTTCACGGTTGCATAATTGCCAGTCAGGTTTCATATTTCATTTGATTATTTTCCTAATTCCAAGAGGAGATTTGAGAACTGATCTCAGAATCACCGTTTTCCTTTCTTTGAAGGCCTTAGGAGAAAAGTCTTGGTTCAAAAAATTGAAAAATGAACCAATGTCTCAGAAGATAGGGGACAAGAAACGCAACTAAAGTTATCCAACAATCTGTTCTTATATACCTTGACTCAACAATAATCATCTTCTCTTATTTAAAAAGCATTTCATGGCACATCTTGTTAGTTAAAACCAGCAACAATCGTACAAGCTATTATTTTTCACTTTAGTTATGAGATAAGAAATTTGGTAATTATTAAGCAGCCACTGTAACTTTAGTTCGTGTATCCGTCTTTATTTCACCTCATTGTTCCCAAGAAGTTCAAAATCCTCCTCTTTCTATGTGTTTTGACTTTGAAGGGAAAAGACCAGTTAGACAATCAATTTATTCATTTCCCAAAACTACTAAGTAAATAAAAACTCTGGCAAACAAGAGCTAAGAGCTCATATGTCACTTGTGACGAGGCAAGAAGAGCCAAGAGACGAGAGCTTATATGCTATGAGCGCTGACAAAATTTAAAGAATCAATAGATTGATTTAACAGGAAAATCAAAGGCTTGATGCACTCTAATTAATTTTTTTCTAATTTATCCTCTCCCTTCATGAATTCCTCCTAAATATCAAATTTCATTAAGATCCGGTCGCCCGTTCTTAAGTTAGAAATACCTCAATTTTTCTATTTTTCCAAATTAACCCCTCCAGCTTTTCCAAAGAGAAAAGATCCGTTCCAATTATGTCAATCACGTATCTAGAACTTGTGCTTATTCTTCCCATCAAGTTTCATCCCGATCTCTCCACTCTAAGCGTTTTACAAGATTTCTGTATCCCCCTCCAGCCCCCTATGTCTCCGGATCCAATTCGAGTCGAGAATGGAGCATTTGATAAATAAGATCCTTTATGTATCAAGTTTCGTTAAAATCCGATCAGCTATTCGTAAGATAAAGATACCCCAATTTTCACCTTTTCCGAGAATTCCGGTTTCCCCTTCCAACTCCCCCCAATGTTACAGGATCTGGTCGAAAATTTAAACAGGAGGTCTAAAGCACAAGATCCTTCTAAATATAAAATTTCATCAAGATCTGATCACCCGTTCGTAAGTTACAAATACCTCATTTTTTCTAATTTTTCCGAATTATTTCCCCCTCCACCAACGAGAGCGGATCCAGTCCGGTTATGTCAGTCACGTATCTTGGACTTGTTTTTATTCTTCCCACCCAGTTTCATCCTGATCTCTCCGCTTTAAGTATTTTCTATTCCGGTCTCCCCCCACCAATGACGCTGGACCCGGTAGGGATTTAAAATAAGAGATATAAGTTACGAAGTCTTTCTAAATATGAAGTTTCATGAAGATCCGATCACTCCTTCGTAAGCTAAATATACTTCATTTTTTTCAGAATTAAACCTCCCCCCAACTCCCCCAAATTGAGCGGATCCGTTCTGATTATGTCAATTACGTATCTAGGACTTTTGTTTATTTTCCCACCCAGTTTTATCCCGATCCCTCCACTCTATGCGTTTTCCAAGATTTTAGGTTCCCCCCAACTCCCCCCAATGTCACCAGATCCGGTCAGGAATTCAAATAAGTGCTCTAAGATACGATACCCTTCCAAATTTCAAATTTCATTAAGATCCAATCACTCTTCATAAGTTAAAAATACCTCATTTTTTCTAATTTTTCAGAATTAACCCTCCCCTAACTCCCCCAAACCAAGCAGATCCATTCCAGTTATTTCAATCACGTATCTAGGACTTCTACTTATTTTTCCCACCAAGTTTCATCCCGATCCCCCCACTCAAAGCGTTCTCCAAGATTTTAGGTTCCCTTATCCAAAACCCCCCACTGTCACCAGATCTGGTCGGGTTTAAAATAAGAGCTCTGAGACACGATATCTTTCTAAACATAAAATTTTACCAAGATCCCATCACTCGTTTGTAAGTTAAAAATACTTAATTTTTCTATTTTTCTGCATTAGCTGGCCCCCCACTCCCCCCCAGATAGTTAAATCGAGAAAACGACTATTTCAAATTTAATCTAGTCTGGTCCCTGATACGCCTGCCAAATTTCATTGTCCTTGCTTACCTGGAAGTGCCTAAATATGGTGTTGCACCGTTGAGGCTGCATACCATGCTACATTAGTTTAGCTTGTCTGTGTTTGAGATATACGTATTTTCGAGTGACGATTAATTTCAATAACTTATGGAGTGATTGTGTTGCTACAAAAATATCTAAAAATGTAAGAAGAAGAACCTGATGTTAGCCTAAAAAGCATTCTGAAAAGTAAGCGTCCGAACCGCTGGCGCCATCTATTGTTGAAATTCTCATCACATACCAACTGTACAAATCTTACGAAGATGTCACTACTATTCAGCTTAAGCCAAAAAAGAAAAAGAAATGGCGCGACAAGCACGCAGGTAGAAGGGTCCAAGAACGCACAGAGCGCCGTGTACTTTATAACGGTGATCACAGTATTCCAGTAATCAGTATAGTTCGTACTGACAGTGGAACAAAATAGTCAAAAAAATAAGCAATATGAGACATGCTTAATTACTATACATTCCTTAGAACCTAAACCAACATTGATCTTGGTTTGCAGACTTATCTTCCCATTCTTCCAAACCATTTTTAAGCGCAAAAGAACCCAACCCTTGACTATTCTACTTTTAACATCTCCACTGCTCCCACTGTATTTACTAATAATACCACCAAGGTAAGTGAAGCTGTCTACCTGATCAATCTTTTTGTTACCCAACGTCATCTTCTCATCTTCCCTTTTTCCTATCCTTAGCGACTTAGTATTCTTAACACTAACTTCCGAACATATTCTAGTACCATAAACTCGCAAAACCTCTAAAAGTTCATTGACTTTGCTCACACTTTCATCAAAGATGCTTAAATCATCAGCATAATCTAAGTCCAGGAAAGTTCCCCCCCCCCATTTGATTCCCACTTCTTTTTCCTGTGCTCCTTGATGCAAAGTCCATTGGCATGATCCACATAAAGGGGGATAGAACATAACTCTGCTTAACTCCTGATGTAATACGAAATCAGCTGCTAACCTTATTTCCCTTCTTAACCACAACAGTTTTTTTCTCGTATATAACACTATTTAATGCATTTGTCTGGTATACCATACAAAGATAAGACCTTTGCAAAAGCTCCTCTATCAACAGAATTGAACGCGTGCTCATAATCTATAAAACCAAGGACCAAAGGTGTTTGATAAATCACGAACTTCTCAATTAATGACCAAAGAATAAAAATCTGGTCAACATATCCTCTACCCTTTCTAAAACTGCACTGTTTTCCTCTTATAGCTTTGTCAACAGCTTCTCTCAATCTATAAAGTATCATACTACTAAGTAATTTGCCAACTACAGAGACCAGGCTGATGCCTTGATAATTATCACATTCACTTTTATCACGTTTCTTATACAGTGGTTTAATTAGAGCTTTCCTAATATTTGTTGGGCACTTCCCCTTTTTCAAAAATTATATTCATAATCTTCTGTAACTTATTTCTAATGTTTAGAGCCATCACAATTACGAAACTCATTTACCACACTATCAGCACACAGGGCTTTATTATTTTTTAGTCCTTTTAGTACTGTTGCTAATATTTCCTCACACACACACACAAAAAAAAAAAATCTTCCTTCACATCCAAGGTATCACAAACTTTTTCATTTTCCTCTACATCTTTTCCTGCAACTCTATCTTGGTTTAGCACATTCTCAAAATATTCTGCCCGTCTCCCTTTAAATCTTTTCTCATCATTAATTGGACCTATCTTTAATATTATGCCTAGCCTTGTTCCTATCTTTACCTGGGACAAGTCCAGATCAACCACTCCCTATCAATTTATTGACATGCCAATACAATATTTTACTATTATGCTGTCTAGCTGCATCTTCCAGATCCAGCAGTAAGCTATATACAGTATACTTTAGACTTTGAATACTGTACTCTTCTAGTATTACAATAAATATGTATTACAATAGTATCACAATAAATATGGTATAGCACTTATGACAAAATGACATGTCTAAAATCATGAAATATGATATTATGGCTAGTATATTACTTGCCACTGAATTAGTTTACAATGCTAATGGTAATTCAGAAAACTATTAATATTTCTAACTGTAAACTATACTGCAGCTTAGTTGCAGTTACAATTGTTACTGTTCTGCAAATTTTACATATAAAAATACTTTTTGCGCAAAGCAAAGCTGTCAAAACACAAGCTGTGTTGCTAAAGTGTCAGCATCTATTGAAATTTTGTTGAGTTCTGTTACTGTCAGCTTTGAAAATCTTTGCATGACTGATAAGCAAAAATACAAATTTCAAGAAGCAGTAATTATCTATGAACACCATTAAATACTTCCTATTTTCTTATTTTTCTTTACAGTATGTCTTTCCCAAGAATAAAGGGAAAGTATGGCTTTTTGAGAGAGAGACTTTCCCCTGATTGATTTGTATGATCCCACAAGAAAGTTTTAAGTGAGAGCCAAAAACTCAAAGTTTGGACCCTTGAGCTCTGTCCCTGCAAAAACAAAGTACTTTCACCTACTCAGAATTGGCGTGTGCAATGATCAAACTTTCTTTGGGGATAATGATAAAGCATTGTTATTACAGAACAAGAAAGAACACACAAGTCAATCTAGAATTTTAATAGCCAGATACGAATGTATAAAATATTGAATTCTTACCAACACTTGGAGAGGTACCATAGTCATCATCTACAGAATGTCCATAAATATCTTCATATTGATAGTCTGAAAAAAGAAAACAAGTGTTGAAACCATGCTTAAAAATTTTTCCCTTTTCTTGAAAAAAAGGCGTATTTTTAATTTTAAAGCTAAATATTTTATAGAAACATCTCACATCTTTCATAGAAACTATCCACTGGTTTTTCTAGGAAAAAATTAAAGATGTACCAAACCTACAATTTAAACTGGAAAAGGACTAGCAGCAAACTTAGTACTCTTTATGCAGCAGAGTATGGCAATATATGTCATAAAAAATGAAAAGAAGAAAAGAAAAGTATCAATGATAAACAAGAATCAGCTATCTTATTGACTGAGTTTATTTGCAAGTTTACATCCTTTTTTTATTGAGTTTTTTTTTTTGGCTTTGTATCAAAGCTAATAAATTCTAGATACAAGCTTTCACAAATACATAGGACCTGATGGACTCCTACCTGATGCTCCATTGGAGTTCAATCCTTTCCAGAACTTAGAAAACTACTTAAAAGTATCACTACTTTTTAAAGCAATCTTTAAGCCACTACTTTGTAAAATTCTTTGTAGTTTTTCACTCAGCCCTGGATCATAAGATTAAGAACAAAAAACATCCTTCTCTCCAGTTGTCTCTATGACTTGCTTAGAAATCTCCTGAACCTTTTTTCTCCATCTTGAAATAGTCTGGTCAATTAACCAGCCTGGACAAGTGTTACTTATCAGTATTTATCCTCGAATAGACAACTCATCCTCTACAAATTTCAGAGAGCACATACTAAAAATATGATCTGCTAAAGAAAGGATTAGCTCCACTTTTATTGGGTGGGCATTATTTGAGAAAAATATAAATACCTATCACTGTTAGTTGTTTTCTTTTCTAAATTTTAAAGTAATGGATAGTTTCATTCTTTAATAGAAGAATATCAAGAACAGAAAGTTCCCTTACCCTTCTATTTCAACTGTAAATTCTAAATTACCTCCAACCCCCAAAACAATAATTGATACATTCTAAAAAAAAACTCTAGTCACATATACAGCAATCATCATCAGCAGAAATATTAAAGTATTAAAATCAAAATTTAAACTTTTGTACCTGTTTTTGCTGACTAAATAAATGGATTATCCCCATTTGAATGTTTATTGGTTCGTCATAGAAAGGCAGTGTGGTCGGAGGAAACGATACCTAATTTAAGGAGTTAAGTCAAAAATACGTTGTAATATATGAGGAAATGATTTAGTCAGCAAAATGTTTTTGCTGACTAAATAAATCAATGTATCCAAATTTGAACATTAATTTGTTTGTCACAGAAAGGTAGTGTGGTCTCAAAAAATGATGCCTAATTTAAGATATTATGTCGAAAATACATCGTATACATGGGGAAATGAGACCAACCAAGTATACAACTATAAACTCAACATTTTCTTTGCAATTTAAAAGACACAGAAGACTGCCACCTTCATTGCAATTTTTTTTTTAAATTCAGGCAAGCTTAAAGAAGAAAATTTACATAAAGACTTTGAATGAACTTTGTCATTGAACTCACTCGAAAAAAATGTTGTGAATAATGCAGAATCTCATTATTTTGTGGATGACCTGAAAGAAAATTATTTTTTTCAATTTTAGTTTCATGTTATTATTAACATTATTATGTTAGTTTCAATTTTAATACTTTATTAACAGAAATGCAGAGTGATCTGAAAAAATGATACCTATTTTAAGGTGTTATGTCAAAAATACATTGTATATATGGGGAAATAAGACCAAACAAGTATTGGACTACAAACTTAACATTTCCTTTGCAATTTAGAAGACACAGATGACTTTGCCCATCTTCATTGGAAATTTATTTTACATTAGGCAAGATTAAAGAAGAAAATTTACATCAAGACTTAAAAGAAACTTTATCATTGAACTCTCTCCAAAAAATGTGGTGAATAATTTGGAAGTTCATTATTTTGCAAAGGACCTAAGAGTTGATTATTCTGTTTTGTATAACAATGTTAGTTCAATTTTAATACTTTAGTATTTCTACTCATGATGATTGGTGTATATGTGATCAGAATATTTAGACTTTTCTAGCAGTTTTTAATGTTGAAATAAATGGATATATCCCCATTTTAACATCTATTTGTTTGTCATAGAAAGACAGTGTGGTCTAAGAAAATGATACAAAATTTAAGATATTATGTCAAAAATTTCACATATATATGGGGAAATGAGACCAACCAAGCATACAACTATAAACTCAACATTTCCTTTGCAATTTATAAGACACAGAAGAATTTGCCACCTTAATTAGAAATCTTGGAAAATGCTTAAAGCAAAGAAATCAGGATGAAACTTGGTGGAAAGAATAAGCACAAGTCCAAGATAGGTGACTGACATAACCAGACCAGGTCCACTCTCTTTGGTGGAGTTGGGGGAGGGGGGGGGTAATTTGGAAAAAATTTGATATGTAGAAGGATCTTGTGCTTTAAAACTCTCATTTTAAATTCCGACCAGATCTGGTGACATTGAAGGGAGTTGGAGGGGGAAAATGGAATTCTTTGAAAACATTAAAATTAAGGTATCTTACAAATGGGTGATCAGACCTTAATGAAACTTGATATATAGAAGAATCTTATGTCTCAGATAGCCTGCTCCATTCTCAATTCGAATCGGATGCAGAGACATAGAGGGTAGGAGGGGGGAAACAGAAATCTTGGAAAACACTTAGAGTGGAGAGATTGAGAAACTTGATGGGAAGAATAAGCATAATTTATAGATACGAGATTGACATAATTGGTAGGGATCCGTTCTCTTTGGGGGAACTGGGGGTTGTTAAAGGAAAAAAATTGGGGACAACTTACTTCCACACACTCCCCATGGGAGGGACTGCAAGTTACAAACTTTGAACAGTTTGACCAGTAATGGTTATTGGGAAGTGCACAGACACTTTCAGGGGTTTTTTTTTTTGGTTGGGGGGGGGAGTTGGGGAGGAGGTTATGCGGGGGGAAATTTCCATGTAGGAATTTTTACCATTTTAAAAAGTTGAGTTGAGAGAAAGAGTCAAATTTTAGCATAAAGAGCAGGGTGTTGAAGAGAGAACAGTCCCTTTCATATATGGAGTAATTTCTGTTTGTTTTACATTTTAATGTCACTCCTTACTTTTCACTAAATCACCCCTTACTTAATTGGAAATTTATTTTACATTTAGGCAAGATTAAAGAAGAAATTTTACTATATAAAAATATCACTAATTAAAAATATAGTGAATAACACAGAAGTTCAATAATCTGTGAATGACCACAAAATTAACTACTTTGTTCTGTATAAATATGTTAGTTTCAATTTTTATACTTTAATATTTCTATTGATGATGATTGCTGTATATTTAATCAACATATTTAGACTTTTGTACCTGTTTTTACTGTCTAAATAAATAGATTTATCCCCATTTAAACATTTACTTTTTGTCATAGAAAGGCAGTGCAGTCTGAGAAAATAGTACCTAATTTAAGCTGTTACATAAAAAATATATTGTATATATTGGGAAACGAGACCAACCAAGTATAAAACTATAAACTCAATATTTCCTTTGCAATTTAGAAGACACGGGAGACTTTGTCACCTTCATTGGAAATTTATTTTACATTCAGGCAAGATTAAAAATAGAAAATTTATATGAAGAATTTGAATAAACTTTGTCATTGAACTCTCTCTAAAAAAAAAAAATGTAATGAATAACCCAGAAGCTCATTATGTTGTGAAGTTCTTGTGAAGACTTGTGTACCTGTTTCTGTAATCAAAATAAATGGATTTATCTGCATTTGAACATTTACTTGTTTGTCATAGAAAGGCAGGATGTTTTGAGAAAATGATACCTAATTTAAGGTGTTATGTTGAAAATATTTTGTAAATTATTCATTATTTTGTGAATGACCTGAGAGTTAATTACTTTGATTTGTACAAATATGTTAGTTTCAATTTCAATACTTTAATATTTCAACTGATGATGATTGCTAAATATGTGATAAAAAAATTTAGACTTTTGTAACTGTTTTTGATGTAAATAATTTCTTAGACCACACTGCTTTTCCATTTACAAAAAATTGATTGAAGAAAATGGGTTTAATTTCTATAAAGCAGTGAACAAAAATAGAATATATAAACTATACTTTAGCTAACAAAAATATAAATACTCTGAATATTTTGGCCCCACATCCAGGAGCCTTTCTCAGCAGAAAAAAAGAAGAAAATTAAAAACCAACAATTTAAGACTTTTTAAAGACATTATAAATAAAATACCATGACAAATAAAACACAACAAATAAATATAAACAAAAAATAAATAAGAAACAAACTCACATTATAAAACAAAGCTCACATTATAAAAAGTTTTTGATGTCTAACTAAATGGTATTATCCCCATTTGAGTGTTTATTTGTTTGTCATAGAAAGACAGTGTGGTCTGAGAAAATTATACCTAATTTAAGGTGATAATGTTGCAAATAACATGTAGACTAAATATGGAGAAATGAAACAAACCAAGAATACAACTATAAATTAAATATCTTCTTTGCAATTTAGAAGACACAAAAGACTTTGCTACCTTCATTGGAAATCTATTTTAGGCAAGATTAAAGAAGAAAATTTACATCAAGACTTTGAATGAACTTAGTCATTAAACTATCTTTGAAGAAAAATGTAGTGAATAACCTGGAAGTTCATTATTTTGTGAATGACCTGAAAGTTCATTATTTTGTTTTTTGTAAATATGTTACATTTAATTTTAACACTTAACATTTCAACTGATGATGATTGCTGTATATGTGATCAAAATATTTAGACTTTTGTGCCTGTTTTTGCTGTCTAAATAAATGGATTTATACCCATTTGAGCATAATTTTGTTTTTCATAAAAAGGCAGTGTGGTCTGAGACAATGATACCTAATTTAAGGTGTTACAATGAAAGTATGTTGTATATATGGGGAAATAAAGCCAACCAATGTACAACTATAAACTCAACATTTCTTTTGCAATTTAGAAGTCACAGATGACTTTAACACCTTCATTGAAAGTTTATTTTATATTTAGGCAAGATTAAAGAAGAAAATTTATACAGCTTTTTATCTGATAGAATCCAGATTGTTGCTGAATATAATGAAAGAGGTTTTGTCCCCCAAGGGACCAAACTAGATTCAATGCTGTTTAATCTCTACAGAAATGATGCTCCTGAGGTGATCAAGAATGGCTTGAAACAGTATTCAGATGCTTCTAAACTCTTTGGTCTGGCAGTCTAAACAGAAAATTGCTCTTCTCTGCAAGAAGATCTCAACAACCTCTGTGTGTGGGCAACAGCCTGGATGCTCAAGTTCAACCTATGCAAATGCAAAGTCCTGCATCTTGATCAATACAAACCCTGTAATAGTTATCACATGTTGACTCTTCAGTTGCCAAGGAAGACTGTGACCTTGGGGTAATCATTGACAATAAGCTTAAATTTATAGTCACTGTCTAAACCATGCAGCTAAGGCAAACAAGATCCTTGTTTTGATCAAGTGTTCAGTGACAAGTCAAGAACCAAGAGTTACCAAGAAGCTTTACACAGCCTTTGTTCATCCCCATTTTCAGTTTGGCATGTCAGTTGCCAAACTGCACTCTAAGTTTGACATGAAGATACTGGAGAATGTTGCAGTGTAGAGCAACCAAGCTCTCTTTTGCTAAACAACAAATCTCCTATGAGCAACAACTAGAAAAGCTTGACCTGTCTACCCTAACATGCCATAGAAAGAAAGGAGATGTCATCCTTGCATTTATGATGATGACCAGTGACACTATTAAGCCTGTTTTTGATCATAGTGAATACACCAGAACACAAGGAAATACCATAAAACTGCATAGAAAATATACCAGAAAGCATGAGAAGTTCAACTTTTTCACTAATTATATTTTTCCACTGTGGAATTCACTGACTACATTTATCCATTTTCAAACAGTCTTTAGGCCTATATGAAAGTCTAACACCCTCACTGCTATCTATCAAAAAGATATTAATGGACAAGTATTGGAAAATTAGATTAGGTTAAGTTAGATTAGCTAGATGGTTCTATGGTGTTTGAAATACTAGAAATATAGTGAAAGAAGTGAAGATAAAGGTCTTGTCACTGGAAAATTTGTTAATTAGGATTGTTTTGCATATTATAAAGCAAGAAATATTTTCTTAACATGTCTCTTCATGCAGTGGAATGGTAATAAATTTAGGTAAAATTCTAGTTTAGTGACTTCTTGCTATCTTGGAAAGGGGTTAGGGTAGGAAAATGAAATTTTCAGGGATAAGTCTACAGGCTAAAGTATGTCCAGGAAGGTATTTTAAAGTGCCTACTTCTACCCCCTCTTCCTCTAGAGGGTCTGACCATAGATGACCTTTGAAAATGTGTTATAAAAGTGAAACCTTGCAAAATATATCTTCTGCTTGAATGAAGTAGCCTACAACAAAATTGTTTTTGGCTTCACAACTTTGCTCAATCTCAATTTATAAGGTTTAAAAGATATGCAAATATATTCCTAAATTTTGAAAAAAAAATTGATATGGCTATCTACCCAAATAACAGGAGTTGCATTTTCAGAACTAAAGGCAGAGAAAAAGCAACTGGTATTTGAAAATTAAGATAAAACGTCGTTTTGTGAAAATTACAATAGGTATAGCCCTGTCATGTAGGCAAATTTCAGGGCCTTCTATAGAGAGAAGGAGCAGAGGTTAGTACTTTTAAATACCTTACTATGATATACTTTAGCCTGTAGACCTATCCCTGAAGGTTTCATTTTCCTAGCCTTACCCCTTTCTGAGATAGAAAGAAGTCATTAAACTAGAATTTTACCATACATTTACACCCTTTTGGTGAATGCAGGCTATTTTGAGTGCTGTCAAGACTTAAAATTTAATTTCCCCAGAAATTATTTTTAAACTCCAAATTCCATTATTAAACTCCAAAATTATCATATTTTAAACTCCAAATTACCCCCTAGGCTTAAATTGAGGTTTTAGATGAGGAGTCTTTAAATGATTTCTATTTTGGGCCACAGAACAATATTACCCTATACTATTAGGCCTAGTTGACAACAAGAGTCATTTTAGAAAAATATCAACTATAACATGAGAACAAACTAAAGTTAGGAAATACCTTCATCCTCATAGCAAATATTTCTAATATTTCTATGTCTTGACATCAGTAACAAAACTTATTGTTGGTGTAACTGAATGGGTGTGTTCCAGGGACTTACTGTAGTAACCGAATGGTTACTATTGCCGTTCCTAGCGGGAAAATGGTTACTGCCCAACCCGCTGGGAACGAGAATAGTTACTGCCGGCAGTAACCGCAGTAAGTGATTTTCTTACCATGCTCAAAAGATGGTTAGCGCAGTAAGTACATAATTCACCTTCTTCAACAAAAATCTCATTCAACAAAAATAAATATGGACAAGAATAAAGTAGGGAAATAGAAGGACCATCATACTGGTATTCTTCATTTCTACTTATGTTTAATGGGTTTGAAAGAAAGTTTCTATGGCTAAGTCAGTAGGCCAGTAGAGGACCTGGTGGTCCTTTAGCCAGGTAGTGCAATAGGAAGCTAGGGACCAGCCAGCCTATGCTCTTGCATGCCCTTACTTCTTACTGTCACTAGACTTCCATCTGTACTCATTTAAAGTTGGGCCAATTCTAGCTGAGGTTAGTCATATCACCAACCCCTATCCAAAACCAAATAAACTGACAATGCCAGGAATTAAACCTGTACCCCTTGGACAAAGCATTCCAACCCAGAGCGCCTACCACTTAGCAAGGAACACAAATTTGACCAGAGAACAATAATTATTTGAAAAAAAGTAGAATATTGAAAAAAAAACTTGCTATAGTTGCCCCACTACTATCCTGTAAATATTTTAAAGGTCATCAAAGGTCAGGGTCCTCTGAAAGAGGGAGTTGAGGCGGGTTCTTTAAAATACCTTCCTGTGTCATACTTCTCACGCTATTCCAACTAGAAATAGGGCCTTAGGGCCATGGGTCCTAGGCTCCCCTAAGGCAAACCCAGGGCCGCCTACCCTGGGACCACATAAGGGTCCTCCTAGAGTGGTCCTAGGCTCCCCTAAGGCGTCCCCAGAGCCCTAGAGCCATTTTTAAAGGACCATGGATCCTTTTGCATCCTTTTAAGGGAAATTTTACACTGGGAGGGGGCGAAGAAAAAGGGCAAAAGGAGTAGAACTAGCCCTGTAGCGTGAGAGCTGGCTAATTTTTCTACATATTTACAAAATTTGGGGGACCACTCCAAAATATCAATATATTTAGAAATTAACAGGTTTTCACACTTTCAAGGGGAAATTTTACACTACGAATTGACATTTTGCTTATGTAATGTTATTTATGCTATTTATGACATCATATAAGACAAGGCTTTATGGGGGATAAAATTTTAAGGGGAAGTTTTACCATGGGTAGGGGGGATGAGCCATAATTCCTAAGAAAATTTTCCCACATAGGCCCGAGAAACTCATGCACCCGTTGTAGTTGGCCGTCGGTCCTTTTGCAAGTTTTCGATTTATTTTCCGTTTAATACTAGCAAATCATATATCATTATTCGTAACTTTTTATGCTCTTTTCATTTTTTATTCATTTATTTCCTATAACATTTTTTAAACAGTTTCTCTATATTTTACACATCTCCACTTCACATTTCCTTAGTTAATATTTTAATGCTTTCTCCACTTTCTTTACACTCCTTTTGTTTTCATACGACCGATCACTCAGATAATTCTTATCCAAACCCCTTCTACTCTATTAAACCTAAAGCTTTTTCACTAATATTCCTAGCTTTTTCACTAATTTACAGTATCAAGATCCTTGGGGTTACTTTCTCCAATGACTTCAGCTTTGCCGCACATATAGAAAACGTGGTTAAAAGTGCAAACGCTAGTCTACAGACTTTAAACGGTATGCGTAGGTTCAGTGCAAACACAGAGAGCATTAAATATGCATACATAGCGTATTTCCGCCCCATTCTGGAATATGCGTGTCCTGTTTGGATGCCCTCATCACTTAGAACAGAAAATCTTTGTCAGGAGCTTGAATCTGTTCAGAAGCGAGCGGTATCGATCATCTTGGGCCGCCGTGACATCCCCTACGAAAAGGCTCTAGAAGTAATAGGACTGCCATCACTCCAAAACCCGTACAAAACTCTGATAATGAGTTTCGGAAAGTACTTGCTTTCTAAACCTCAGCACCGTGACATTCTACCGGATCAAACTCTACCGTCAAGAACCAGAAAGGAAGATAAGTTAGTTCCCGTTAAAGCAAGAACAAACCGATATGGTAATTCCTTCGTCCCGGTTTTCATCAAAATGTATAATAAGAGTTAATATTTATAGTTTAATTTATATTTACAAGTGTAGTTTGATTTTGTATGTGTTGTAAAGAAACACAAATCAGCGATAGCTGCAAGTTTTTGCTATTAAACCTGCCTACTTCTACTACTACTACTACTAATAGTTGCAGTCTTAGCACTCTTTCCTAGGACACCATCTGCAACTTCACAAATTGTGAAGTTGCTGAAATTGTCTATCCTATGCTATCAATATCATCTCAATGTTTAAATAGCTAACTTTCAATTTGTATCTGACATCGCATTAATGATGCCACTACTAGCCTAATGCCTTCGTAACTGCAAGCACGCTCTGTCTGAGGCTTTTCTGGCAGCAGTTACTAGTCATATAGAAATTGAAATCCTTTAATATTCCTCTGTAACTTTAAGTGTACCCTTTCAAAGGTACTTCTGGTGGCGGTTGCTAGTAGTGATGGGTGATATTGAATGCTGATCAATCCGAATATCGATATCGAATATAGAAACGTAAATGTCGATATCAGAAACGATATTACTTTTTTTGTATTTACCAGTGAACATCCAGCTGATAAAATTTTTCTGTAATAGTCAAAAAGAAGAATAATGTATTCATTTGATTAATTCTTCAGTGCTGATACACAGCATGTACAGCGGTATTCAGAAGATACTTGCTTTCCACCAAGGAACTTTATTGCAAAATACATGCAGTTTTCTGCTAGATTTGTTGTCATGTTGTGTTTCAAACGTTCTGCTTTACGGCAAACATTTTCAATTCCAAAGTATATATCCCTTAATATTCTTTTTTTTATTTGAAAGAGTTTCGTAGCGATTTTCAAAAGGTGTATCAATAGGACGATCACGTTTTCTCTGTTTAATTTTCAATTGTGAAAACTAATTCCCCTCCCAAATTATTTAAATGTTCCAGAAAACTTTCAATTTGTGAATCCCCATAATTTCAAATAACTAAAACATCACTCATATATCTGCCCCAAAATTTAGATTTTAAGAAATACGTATCGATAGCTAAAGTTTCTACATACTCTACATAAATATTTACTAACAGTGGACTTAAGGGTCCTCCCATTGCTAATCACCTAACTTGATGGTAAAAATTATTTCTAAATTTAAAATAATTAGTATACCTGCTAGTTATTTTAATTAAATTTAATATGGTTTCAATCTCAATACCAGCAGATAATTCTTCTATATCATTTATATGTACATCAAACTTTTTGGATAAAATAAATACAGACTTATCGAAAGGTATATACGTATGCATTGAATTTATATCAAAACTAAAAAGTCTAGATTCATCTGATATTTCAATATTTTTAAGTTTTTAAATTAGTTTCAAGTTTTTAAATTTTTTTTTAAATTCTGAATTTTTTATATACGACTTTCGGAGATATAATAAAGGCTTTAACGTCACTGCTACCCATTTTTCAATTTTTTCTGTTTGTAAATTCCTTGTTGATACTATAGGTCTTAAAGGAATGCCTGTTTTATGTATTTTTGGAAACCATATGCTCTTGGGCAAACTAACCCCCTCGGAAAGAACTTATAATACATCTGGGATTGCGCCAGGGGAATGGTATCAGATGTGCCTCTTAAACCTTAAAAGTTCTTTCATTGCTAAGGAAATTAAAGTTTATCCTTTGCTCCTTTCTAAGTGATGACGTTGGAAACTTGGCCTACGGCAAAAAAGTCGACTTTTGAACTAAGACAGATAGATTTATTTATTGAGGGCAGTCGATAGCTCTTGATGAGCTGATTAAAATATGTCATCCATTTTTGTAGAAAAATTTGTTCATGAGATATATCAGTTTGAAAGACATATCAGTTTAAACTAATATATCAGTTTAAAGGGGTTCACAATTTCAATAGTAAGGTACACGCTGAAACCAAAAATAGACCGATACAAAATGGTATCAGATATGCCTTAAACTTTAAAAGTTCTCTAATTGCTAAAGATATTAGTTTATCCTTTGCTTCTTTCTAAGTGATGACGTTAGAAACTTGGCCTACGGCAAAAAAGTCAACTTTTGAACTAAGACAGATAGATTTTGTTTCGACGGTAGTCGATAGTTCTTGATGAGCTGATTAAGTATATGTGATACATTTTTCGGTAGAGAAATTCCTTCATGAGATATACCAGTTTGAAAGTTTCAAGCGGCTGAAAACTTCAGTAGTAAGGTACACACTTAAACCGAAAATAGGCCGATACTAACTGTGAGACATAAAGGGAAGATTTAAGCCCAAGTTAGCTGTTAGCCCATAATCATCTTCGATAACAAGGGGTTTGTAGCTTTTGCTTGTTGGTGTACTTACTATTTGTTTCCAGTGTATTTGATGGTAAGACCAATTTGGCTCCAGTGGTAAGACATGTAGGGGACTTGTAAGTAATAATCAGACACTCAACATATGCTCTTGTCTGTTGTTCCATACTAATACAAAACATTAGCTGGAACAAAAAAGGTTACTTTTCGTAACTTTTAGTTTCTTCTTGCTGAGCCTGGAATGCACCATAAATCAGAGTCTGCTATTTTTGGTTTACAAAATACTTAATATGCTTTTTGTTAATTTGTTGGAATTTAGAAAACTTACGAGAGGGAAAGCTCTATCAACATGTACTTACAACACCTCTATCTTGAAAAACAGTATGATATCATTATTTATTGATTATACATAGCAATTGGACGCCATGTTATTATATAGTGAAGCAATGTACACAATGACGTCAAGCTCAAACTTTAACTCATGATGTAGTATCTGTTAGAAGAAAAGAATTGAAGCAAAGACCCACAGGAATAATAATTGCGTTTTTGAAAAAAGTCCATAAATTAAATTAAATAGCCATTAAATCAATTTAAATTAAATTAAGTAAGTAAATTAAACAACTAAATTTTTTTATTCGCCCATATGTATAAAGACTATTAGGATAAAAACCATGACAGTTATAGTAAAAAAAAATCAACTTCTTGCTGTAAAAAGAACTAGGCAACAAAAGAAGAAGCTCTTAAGACCACTGCAACAAAAATACCACACGAGAGAAAACATTCCTCAGACTAGAACTGAACAAAAAATAAATTTACAAAATAAAAACTGACAATAACAGACTGATCAAGCATTGTCTTAGGAGATAATTTGAAGACAGACTACTTTAATTTTCTAAATTATTTTATGTTTATAAGACTATGTTAACAGAACCATGCAAAAAAATAGCAATAGCAAAAGAATATCTGAAAATCTTCTTTTTATCCCTGTTCAAGGGGAAACAATAAACTCAAATTGCAAAAATTCTGAAAAATAATTCTTATTGCCAAGAGAAACAATACATTCTAAACACAAATGAGATAATCTATTAGATTTCACTTGAGACGAATGACATTTGGATTAGTTTCATTCAGCTATTTGGTCGCTCTTGCATTAGATGTAATTCTGATTTTATTTTCCATTAATCATGTAAGTGCAATTGATGAATTAAACACAGAATTTAGAAATCCAGTTGAACTCTGCAAAACCCTGAATCCATTGGTGCTACCTGAGTATATGACTCACATATTTATGAACATTTTGTTCCTTTTTGCCGGTGAATGGACATCTCTTGCTTTTAACATCCCTTTAATTGCTTATCATGCCTATAGGTATTCAAAACGGACGCAGATGTCATCATTTAGCTTTTATGATCCCACGAATATCATGAATGCTGATGTTTTAAATTTTTTTATAAGAGAAGGATGGATAAAAATGATTTTTTACCTTTTATCCTTTTTCTATTACCTTTACGGACTGATTTACTCTACTATCTCTACGAATTAGGTAAAAGTTGGAAACTAAGACAAACTTGACAAGATTGATGCCTGGGAAGTAAGATTATGCAGTATGGAGTTCTGCATGAATCACAGGAAAACCGATTTGCTTTTTCTCAGCTGGAGTCTTACGTGTATGGCATCGTCTTTTGCATAAAGAAGTAGTTTATTCCTTCCTTGTGTTACTTACAAAAAGCTCGGGGAAGGGTAGGAAGGGTATGCGTGGGTTCTTGCTGCAATATTAGCAGGACTAGTGGGTTACCGGAAAATGATACAGGGATATTTAATGGCTCATTCGAACGGAAATTAAAATTACTAGTACTCTTTTTAAGTAAACAAGAAGATTAGAGGGCATCTGCCCTTACTCTTTGCGACCCCTCACTCTGTGCCCTCTCCCTCTATAACCCCTACCTCTGCGCCCCTTTCCCTCAAAAGTCGTAAAACAAAATTTTGAGATAGCCACTTTATTCAACATAGTTTAAAGGTCCAATTAATATACTTTGGTGATATAAGACCCTCCATAGTCCCCGAGGAAGAGGCACTAAGTGGTATCAAAAGCATCACTATTTTTAATTTTGGTTCTGTGCCTTCTATGTGATTTCTTATTACAAACGGGCTAAAAATTATTTAGGAAAACAAAGTTTTTTCTAAGCGAAGTAGAGAGTGAAGTTAAAACAAACAAAAATTATTACTTTGCAGCCTCTCTAACGTATATCGTTAAAACTAATGCAAGTAAACCAACAGATAGTATTTACAAGCATCGACCAGTGTCGTTTTCGGGAAATATTGAAGTAAATGGTGAAATTAAGAAAACAGCGTGTTTTTGCAATATTGCTCTTGACTTTTAATCTAACTTTTCTTTAAAAATAAAGTAAATAATTCAGTAGTTACATGAGTACTAACTATCGTATATGAAGCCTCATTATTTGTCGAACACTTCCCTAAGCATTGTTGACGGGTTGAATACTTACGAACACAATCTTTTATAATTTTTCTCCAGAATTTGTTATGTATACCTAGAGTATTTCTGTTTCCAGTCGAGAATGACGACTTTAGAGCTAAAATAGAACGCAACATATTAAAAATGAGTTTCAGTCCAACCTAGAATTTTAGTTAAAGATCGAGATTTGAGAAAGAGGCAGCTCCCCTCATATACGAAATAATATCTGTTCATTTTAAGTTTTAATGTTTCTCCTTCCTTTCAGCCCCTTCGTCCCTCTCCTCTCCGTCCTCTCCTTCCCTCCCCTCCCTCGTCCAAAAATATCCCTTTGAAAACCCGCTGGGAATCTTTCCTCCCAAAGGAGAATTCTCCCCGTGGGACATCCCCTCATGTTCAGATAATTCCCCCTCCAAAAAATGAATGAAAAAAAACTCTAAAAAACAAAAAAAAAGTTAAAAACTACAAAAAAAACTAAAAAAACTAAAAACTAATTAAAAAACTAAAAAAGCTAAAAAACTAAAAAAACTAAAAAAGAAAAAAAAAGAAAAAAATGAAAAATAAAGGAGAAAAACAAAACTAAAAAAACGAATGCATATACAGACCGGGACACCGGGATACAAATGACGACCGGGACACAGGGAATATAAATGACGACCGGGACACAGGGACACTACTACAACGGGGACGCCGGGGGGCGCAGGGGGATATAAATGACGACCGGGACACCGGGAATGTTCGATTAGCAATCACCATCAACAAAGCCCAAGGGCAATCATTAGAATCATGAGGTATAACTAAAAAAACTAAAAAAAGGTAAAAAACTAAAAAATAAAAAAAAGACCATTTCAAAAACGAATGCATATACAGACCGGGACACCGGGACACAAATGACGACCGGGACGTTGGAAGATTAACGATTTTACCTTCGTCATATGCTGGCAGTCCCCGTCATATGCATGAATATGCTCAAGATGCTATTGCATATGGTCGTCCAGATTTATTTATTACATTTACATGTAATCAATCTTGGGACGAGATACAGCAGCTTTTACTTCAAGGACAATCGGAGGTTCATAGACATGACATTACGGCCCGTGTCTTCCGGCAAAAGTTGAAATCACTGATAAACTACATAGTAAAACTTGAAGTGTTTGGGTCAGTGCGATGCTGGATGTACTCAGTGGAATGGCAAAACGAGGTTTGCCACACGCACATATACTAATCTGGCTACATAATAAAATTACTTCTAACGAAATTGATGATGTGATTTCCGCTGAAATACCTGATGAAAATGTCGATAAGGGGTTATATGATATTGTTGTAAAAAATATGATACATGGACCTTGCGGTGCATTGAACGAAAATTCACCATGCATGGCCCAAGGAAGGTGCACAAAGCAATATCCTCGACTTTTAGTATCCAACACAATTACTGGCAATGATGGTTACCCACAATATAGAAGAAGATCTACTGAAGATGGCGGTAAAACAGCAATAATAAAGAAGCGTAACGTTACCACTATCGAAGTAGATAACCAGTGGGTTGTTCCATATTCCCCATTATTATCAAAAACATTTAATGCACACATAAACGTTGAATACTGTAACTCCGTAAAGGCAATCAAATACATATGTAAATACGTCAACAAAGGCAGTGACATGGCAGTTTTTGGCTTGCAGTCTGAAATCAAAGATATCGACGAAATTGTACAATATCAGGCTGGAAGATACATAAGCAGTAATGAAGCTGTTTGGCGAATTCTTTCATTTCCGATACATGAACGTAGTCCAGCTGTTGTTCACTTAGCGATACATTTACAGAATGGTCAACGTGTTTATTTCTCGGACACCAACGTGCAACAAAGAGCCCTGAATCCACCGGATACAAAGTTAACTGCTTTCTTTTCGCTATAAAAATGATTCTCTTGCAAAAAAACTGCTGTATACTGAAGTGCCTTCGTATTACACGTGGAATACTAAAAATAAAGTATTTGAACGTCGAAAACAGGGTAAGTCAGTCGACGGCCAACCTACCATCTTCAAAGATACCACGATAGGAAGACTACACCGTTCACCCCAATCAACATGAATGCTTCTTTCTACGCCTACTTTTGGTGAATGTACCCGGTCCGACGTCCTTTGAGTATTTGAGAACTGTAAACGGTACTATACATGACACTTACCGTAGTGCATGCCAAGCTCTGAATTTATTGGAGAATGACCAACACTGGGATAACTGCATCAATAACGCGTGCGAAACGTCAACTCCAAGTCAAATTCGTGCATTGTTTGGCATCATACTAACAACTTGCTCTCCATCAGCTCCTACAGAATTATGGGAAAAATATAAATCAAAAATGTCCGAAGATATACTCCATCGAAAACGGTTAGAGACGTCAGATATGACTTTTGATTTTACATCACAAATTTATAACTACACTTTAGTTATTATAGAAGATTTGTGCGTATGTATGGCAAACAAACCTCTTCAGGATTTGGGAATGCCTTCACCTAATCGTACCGCTGCTGTTTCGACATGTGTAGAATTGGATTGTGAACAAAGTTACAGTACGAGTGATCTATTGTCGTATCTACAAAATAACATCTCCAAGTTATCGTCAGAACAAAAAGACATTTATGATACGATAATGCATTGTGTCGATAACAACGTTGGAGAAATTTTCTTTTTGGATGCGCCAGGAGGTACTGGTAAAACGTTTGCGATAAAAGTGATTCTGGCATCAATTCAATCAAAAAATGATATAGCGTTGGCAATTGTGTCGTCCGGAATAGCCGCAAGGTTGCTGCCTGGTGGAAGAACTGCTCATTCCGCTTTGAAATTGCCTCTGAATTTGCATTCTGCAGAAACTCCCACGCGCAATATTTCCAAATCATCTGGGATGGGTAAAGTATTGCAGCAGTGCAAACTTATTATTTGGGACGAGTGCACAATGGCACACAAAAAATCGCTCGAGGCTCTGGATCAATGTTTGAAAGATTTGCAAGGGAATTCGAAACCCTTTGGCAGCACATTAATATTGCTTGCGGGAGATTTCAGGCAAACATTACCTATAATACCTAGATCAACCCCTGCAGAATGAATGCTTGCCTGAAAAATTCTAATTTATGGGCACACGTAAAAACATTAAAATCAACTACAAATATGCGTCTCCGATTGCAAAACGATGACCCTGGTCAAACATTTTCAGATCAATTACTGGCAATTGGAAACGGAAAGCTCCCAGTAGACTCAATTTCACGACGTATACAACTACCTGCTGAATTCTGTAATTTAGTGACGTCCAAAAATGAATTGATTGAAAAAGTATTTCCGAATATTCTAAACAATTATAAAAATAATAAATGGCTAAGTGAAAGAGCGATTCTTGCACCCAAAAATATAGACGTCCACGAAATCAACAATATTGTTTTGACCAAGATTCGAGACCAGGCAGTCCTTTACAAGTCAGTCGACACAGTTTTGGAACCGAATGAGGGGGTTAATTATCCATCTGAATTTTTAAATTCCGTGGATCTTTCAGGGTTTCCACCACACGTGCTACAACTAAAAATAGGCGTACCAATAATACTGTTAAGAAATATCAACCCACCAAAGCTTTGCAATGGCACGTGACTTGCCGTAAAAAAAACAATGGAAAACGTAATAGAGGCCACAATCTTGACAGGGCCTTTTGAGGGTGAGGCTGTTCTTATTCCTCGCATTCCCATGATTTCAACGGCCACCATGAATCACCATCAACAAAGCTCAAGGTCAATCATTAGAAAAATGTGGCATTGATCTTAATACTGATTGTTTTTCCCATGGACAATTGTGCGTTGCATGTTCGAGGGTCGGTAAACATGATAATCTATTTATATGTAGCGACAATTGGACAGCGAAGAATGTTGTATATTCGCAAGTTTTTCGCAGTTAATTTGTATTGTATCTATCTATCTATCTATATAAAAACGAGTTGTGTGTATGCATGTTTGTTTGTTTGTAAAAAGAGCGTTTGCATATGACGTCGTTATTAGTACATAAGGCTTTGTATATGTACAGACAATGGGAAAGCCAAGAATGTTGCATAGTCGCAAGTTTTACGTAGTTCAAAACACATATATAAATCTATCTATATTCATAGGTGGTACACAGGGACACAACTACAATGGCGCGTAACTAATATGGCGCGTAACGACTTACGCGCGCGGGGGGGGGGGCCGAAGCGCCCCCACCAACTAGGTGTTGGGGTGGCACAAAGCGCCACCCCAACAGCTAGTATACATATAAAAATGTAGTGTCTGTCCGTCCGTCTGTCTTTCACTAAGTATGACGACATAAAAAAAACTTAGAAGAATTAAAAACTATCTTTTATTACAAAACTGAAAAAATAAAAATAAATAAAAGAAAACTAAAAAAGGAAAAAACTAAAAAGAAAAAATAAAAAAAGAGAAAAAACGAAAAAAACAAAAAAAGAAAAAGACCAAAGGGAAAAAATAAAAAAGGAAAAAACCAAAAAAAATAAATTGGTAAAAGCAAAAAAGAAAAAAAAACAAAAAAAAACTGAAAAAGAAAAAAAAAACTAAAAAAAACTAAAAAGAAATTTAAAAAACCTGAATTACGTAACAAACTAAAAAGAAATTCAAAATAAAAAATAAAAAAAAAAGAAAAAAAAAGAAAAAACTAAAAAAGAAAAAAACCAATAATGAAAAAAATAAAATAGAAACAAAAAAACTAAAAAAAGCAAAAAAAGAAAACATTAAAAAGTAAAAAAGAAAAAAAACAACTAAAAAAAACTAAAAAAAATAACAAAGGGAAAAACTGAAAAAAAGAAAAAAACTATAAATTACGTCATGTTCGCAATGCGAAACCAGGCCTGCGGCTGATAGAAATAGTAAAAAAAGAAGGCGTGTTGCTGTATTACAAAAGTAATGCGTGTATAATTATCCTACAATGTCAACAAAAAGGGAACACCAGGAGGAAACACCAGAGCAATGCAAAACCAGGCTTGCAGCTCAAAGAAAAAGGACAGAGTAGAAATGTCACATTTACGTCATCATTTCGATCCAAAAAATGACATAGCGTTGGCCCTTGCGTCGTCCGGAATAGCCGCAACGTTGCTGCTTGGCGAAAAAACTGCTCATTCCACTTTGAAATTGCCTCTGAATATGCTGTCTACAGAAACTCCCACGTACAACATTTCTAAATCATCTGGGATGGGTAAAGTAGTTCAGCAATGCAAACTTATTGTTTGGAACGAGTGGACAATGGCACACAAGAAATCGCTCGAGGCTCTTGACCGATCATTGCAAAATTTGTGAGGAAATTTAAACCCTTTGGCAGCACATTAATATTGCTTGCGGGAGATGTCAGGCAAACATTATCTGTTATTCCTAGATCGACACCTGCAGAAAAAATGAATGCTTGCCGTAAAAATTCTAATTTATGGGTACACGTAAAGACATTACAATCCATACAAATAAAAGTGTAGTGTCCTTCCGTCTGTCCGTTACACTAGCTTTACCGTTACACGTTATTACCGTTATTAGCGTTACACGAGTCCACAAAATTGAGGCTCTTTTTAATTTTATTAAATTGCTTAAAATGTAAAAAATTGGTGATTGCACAAATATTTCGATATATTTCGACAATGGATTAAAGCAACTCGAAAACCTTAAAACAGAAAACCAAAAGTTTGAAGTTTAGTAGAAATTGTTGAAGTTTAGAATGCTTGCTGCTCAAAGAAAATTTGTCAAAGTGTCAATTAACGTCAAAAGCAAAGCAAATTATTATTAAATTGCTTAAAATGTAAAAAACTAGTTATTGCACCAATTTACGTCATCAATCCGATCCAAAAATGGCATAGCGTTGTTGGGACCCAGAGCACAAGGGAAAATGAAAATCCATATATAGAAGCCTGCCGCGTGTCATACTGGGGCCCGGCTAGTCAACTATAAATATGCGTGTCCGATTGCAAAACGATCACTGCTGAAATATGTTCAGATCAATTACCAGTTGTATATTAGATCAATTAGCAGTTGTATACCCGCGAGTTTTACGCAGTTGCAAATTACAACCTTGCATCCGTGTTGCTGGGGCAGAGTCCGAGAAAAAACTAAAAAATACAGAACAATAAAATAAAGAAAGAAAAAAACTAAAAAGACGAGAAAAAAAGGTAAACAACTAAAAAAACTAAAAAGAATAAAAGAAAGAACTAAAAAAATTAATAACAAACTAAAAAAATAAAAAATAAAATAAATTAAAACTAAAAACAAGGGACTACAAGAATTCAAAAACCTTAAAAAAGAGAACAAAAACTTTGAAGCTTAGTAGATATCTTTGCTAGAAATTGGACTTTCTTTGATAATCAAATATCTTTGAAAAAACTGCAATAGAACACAAGAGACAATAGGAATCCATATATAGAAGCCTGCCACGTGCCGTGCTGGGGCCCGGCGGCGAAGGCGCCAGAACCCAGCTAGTTCAATATATTATTATAATAAAGAACGAACTCTAGTGTATACTAACAAAAATCTGGGTTGCAGTAGTAGCTAGTGACCTTTCAGGGTTGGAGCAGTAGCTAACAACCTAGTAAGAGACGATCAAGCTCCATAGTACAAACTAAAATTAACTAAATTCACAAAGGCTTGTGGTCTGCTGAAGAATCTTGTGAATCAGGTACTGTCAAACTCTCTACAGTATATAATAATTGAAGACCTAAATACTGATATTAATAGATCTTCTGTGAGAAGTGATTCACTTTTTGAGTGTCTTCCGTCGTACCGCGTTGGGTCCAAATCCCACAATTTTTCATATGTTCATCATTCTGGAAGCACAAGCGATATTGACCATATTATTTTCTCGCCTGGTATTATCTCTTCTTCTGCTTCTGTTCATTATAATGAGTATAATACTGACCACATGCCGATTTCAGCAACATTTACAATGGATATTGATCTATCGGAAACCAATTGCTCGCGAGAAAAATCAAAGTGGTTTGAAAAAAGTAATTGGAGCAAAGCCAATATGCCGCACTACATCTCTAACTTGAAAACCCTTCTTTCTACCATACGTGTTTCATATCATCTTCTTCAGCGCCAGGTACCTACGAAGGGTAAAGCCGATATTGACTGTTATTATAAGCAACTTGTGATGTCCATGAAAAGGGAAGAAGAAGCTGCCGTACCTTGGCAACATATTTGTAAAAGAACACAAAAAACCTATCTGGTCAATGGACCTTTGTTTAAAATCGATAAAAATAAAGCGAAACTGTGGCTCCAGATATGGAATGAATGGTGTCGGCCAAGTTCTGGGTGTGTCGCTGACCTCAAAGGTAAAACTAAAACCAAACATAAACGTTATCTGAGGTCGGCACGTTAACGCGGTAAGAATTTATTATCTAATGCTACATAGAGATAAACTGTAATTAATTCTTACTCCTACTCCTACCTCTTTCTAGACGTTTCTGAAGGCTAAAGGAGTTAGCAGTTTGGGCATTTAAACTTGCTGTTTTAGGTATCCGCCCCACTCTTTCTTAAACAAAGAATTAACCCCACCCCTTTTATGATAGCTGATGCGCAATTACACATCACTAAACATAATTTTATTAAAAATAAACTGAATCAATTTAGTTTAATACAATCCTGCCTTTAAATGTTATCACTTCCTCTAGGAACATAAAATGTATTTTTCTTTTTATACTATTAAATTAATTAGTTTTTTTTGGATTTTCAATTGATTGTCAGTTGGTCTCTTTAAGAAAAATTCTACTTTTCCTAAATGAACTGTTGTTTCTGCATTAAAACAGGGACCCTTTTTTCAATATCTCAAAAGAATAATTTCCTTTTTGTTTTAGTCCCATAGTAAAGTTGACTAGTTTAGCAACCGGATCCCTTTAATCACAGGAAACCTTATTCAAATATTGTTTAACCAAAAATGATTTATTTTATCAGAAAAAATCTTGTTGCATCAAGCCGCCCACCCCAACCCCACGTTAGAATATTAGAGGCTTACAAAAATATCAGTACGCCAAAAAGCCTGTCTATATTTCCTTGCAACAAGATTTTACGAGGAATGCTCCATTTAGCGGAAGCAACAGTCTTTTCTAAGCAAGTTCCGATTATTTTCTACGAAAAATTCCAAATAATGTAAAAGATTAAGCATGGTGAGTTAATAGATCTGAAGCTAATAAACGATATGATAAAAGTATATAGTCTATTTGATTGAAACCCAAGCTACATCTTGATCACAAAATCCATGTTTTTGAAAAAAAATCTTTCTATAAAAACATTGGACAAAATTACAAAAATGTTATGCAATAATTCCATAAAGCTTAATCTCAGCTATCGACTAATACCAACATTGTCGTCTTTTTTTGAAACTTGAAGACACTACGTGATCTGAATAAAAAGCCATAAATATACATTGTAAACATAAACCTAAAATGACCATGGTACAGAAGAATCATAACAACTAATAAATACAAGTTTCCTTACGAAACCAGAATCGAAGCAACTTTTTGATAAAAGAATAAATGAACAAGTTGGTTTCGGAAAAAGAAGATACACAATTGATGCCATTATTACCTTGGAGAGTGACGCGAAGACTGCAATTAGAAACAAGAAGTGTATAGCAGCTGGGCTCTTTGATCTTAGTTCACCCTTTAGTTCAATCAGTTGGGATGTGGTTATTGGTAAAGTTTCACATTCAGTTAAAAGAAATGTGTTAAGACCTGTATACTCATAGTTAAAAACGGAGACACGAGCATGTTAAATCATGTGATTAATTTTCAAATAGTTTTTGCTTGAACCGTGGTGTCCCACAAGGAGGTGCACTGAGTCGAACATTATCTAGCCTGCATATGGGTGACTTTCCATTAAATTGAGTGAAAGGAAAAATATTTGCAAATAATATTGTAGTTTTGGCCACCTAAAGTAGTCCTAAGGGTGCATTCTGTAAAATAAAAAATGCAATGAAGGTGCTACAAAATGGTCTACAGATAAAAGTCTACTCTCCTCAAGTAAAAATGTGGGCCTAATTTTCTTTCCATTTAGACGTCAGCACTATTACGGTATAACCACCCATATTGATAATTTAACTGTACCGTTTGTAAATCAAATTAAGTGTTGAGGTGATCTGCTAGAATGATCATGTTGAAAATATAATGAGATCAGTTAATCATGCTGTAAATATCATGAATTGTCTGGCTGAGGAGGACTCGGGTGCCAATAAAAAATTATGAGACTATTATACACTACAGCTGTCAGATATAGAATTGAATTTCATTCCCGGTCCTTAAGGGAATTTTGATGAGCAACTTTAAAAAACAGTTGAAGTTGTGTGAAATTCAAGCTCCACGAGTAATTGCTGGTGCCATGAAATTTACTCCTATTCCTGTAATTATGGATGGAAACTAGAATTATGTCGATCAAGTCTAGAATTAACCAATAAGCAGTAAAATTCCTAATCATCTAAATCACCGATTAGTAAAATCTGTCCAAGATTTATGCCAAGTTTACACGCATAGGATTTTGTAAAAATCCTATAGCGAAATCCTTAAAGGTTCCAAAGAAAAGTGTTCACACGTAAAGAAGCGTCTGTATGCATAGGGTAAGCACGTAATTAGTGCCGAAAACATTTTTGAGGATGAAATATTTGAAAAGTTCAAACATGGATTCGTATTCAAATCTGGAAGAATTGGCGATTGGCTAGCCTGATTCAATTTGTGTGGCCAGAAGTATAATTTCAAGATTCTATATTGTGGTTTCCATTTGTCTTTTTATAGTCATTCCATTCAGGTTACCCTGGATGTTTTTCACTGTGACAGATTGTTGTAATGCTCTGCTGAAAGAGGAAAAATATTTTAATTACATAGGATAGGAAAATTTCAGTAGGCTAATCAGTTAAAAGTCTTAAACTAGCCAGGGAAGTGTTTATTCCACTAAAAAGTCACCATCTATCTTTTTTGCCTCCTTTAGCCTGTATCCAATTCCTGATTGCCATTTAAATTTCATTTTGTCTGTTACTCATTTCTTATCCATATTACTGAGGGGTCATAGCTAAGCACTAGAGAAGTCATCGTTAAATATATTGTGCTTAAGTATATATAGCTTGCTGCAATTAACTAGAATTTTACCCTTATTTTTTTCTTAGTATACAATGTTTGATGTGTTCTAAGCCAAAAGAAGGAGCTGTAGGCCTATTGAAGAAATTATTGTAAAAAAGGGATTCTTTATAATTTACATAATAATTATAGCTAATACATTCTACATGTAGCCCTACTTTACTTTACACTCAACCTTCCTAATATAGAAATATATTGCTGAAATTACATATTTTCCATTGATTCTTCCAATCAATCCCTTGACCCTAGTTCCTGTCAATTGAAGCAACTGTGAAAAAACAAGAACTGGAAAAAAAGTAACAGGTGGCACAGTACCCTGGAAATATATAATTTGGGCAATATATTTGCACATTAGACAGGTTGGGGGTAATTTTTTGTTCTTCATATTTTTGACATACAACTAAAGTGAACATGCCACTGACACCTTTTTATGCTCTTTCCAAATATAATAATTACTTCTATTGTAAATTCAAATTTAAATACTTTTTGACCTAACCTAAATGATTTTGGCACTGACAAAACATAGTAAATTATTTTGTCAAAAACAACCAAATATGCATACTTTAGTTGAAAATTCAACACCAAGAAAGAAGAAAACAGTATAATATTGTAAAATTTATTTATCAACTTAATTGTGGATAATCAGTGCTTTTGGATTATATGACATTTAAAAAAGTGGATTTATGATGAAACAGTAAATTTGAGCCCAATGTTTTAAAGTTTGAGACCAATGTGTTAATTATTTTTATGCCCAAAAACTAAAATGTTTGGTCATTTTCAAAATTTCAAAACTGCTTAAATTTGAATTTGCAATAGAAGCAATTATTATATTCATAAAGAACATAAAAAAGCATCAAGTGGAATGTTCACTTTATTTGTAAGTCAAAAATATGAACAAAAAAAAATTTACCAATTTATAGTATAGAGCTGCATGATTTTTCCCCTGGGTACATAGACTAAGTGGAAGGTCACTTGTACCTGATGGTGTTTCTACTGTTATTAAATAAAAAACACAAGTTTTTTTTAACTGAAAGTAAGGAGCACCATTAAAACTTAAAATGACCAGAAATTACTTTGTATATGAAAGAGGCTGCTTCCTCATCAATGCCTTGCTCTTTACGCTAAAGTTTGACTCTTTCTCTCAATTCTTCTTTTTAAAACAGTAAAAAACTTTAGTGTAAAGAGTGGGGCGTTGATGAGGAATTAGCCTCTTTCATATACAAAGTAATTTCTGGTCGTTTTAATGTTGCTCCTTACTTTCAGTTAAAAAAACTTGTTTTTTTTTTATTTAATTTCTGAACGTTTTTGAATCAATGCATGTTTTGATTTTGGCTCTCCGCAGAGGAATAATTAAAACAAAATTTGCATTTTTTTTTTGGCTAAATGGCTTTCTCATAATTTTGATCAAATGATTTTGAGAAAAAAAGAGCAGGGGAGGAAGCCTAGTTGCCCTCCGATTTTTTGGTTAATTAAAAAGGCAACTAGAATTTTTAATTTTTTAACAAATATTTTTATTAGTAAAAGATTTATGTAACTTATAAATTAGCTTACGTAAAGAACTTTTGTATTCTCATATTTTTATTACATATATGAGGGGGTTTGCCCCTTGTCAGATCCTCACTCTTTACACTAAAGCTTAAATTTTGTCCCAATTCATTAAGAATGACCCCAGAATCACAAAAGCTGTAGAATAAATAGTTGAAATTACTAAAAATACTTTAGCGTAAAGAGCAAGGTATTAGGAGGAGGTGAGCCCCTCAAATGGGTAAAAATTTCTGTTTGTTTTAAGTTTTAATGCTGCTCCTTACTTCCAGCTGAAAGAACTTTTTCATATTTATTTTTTCATTGTTTTTTTTTTTAATAATACTAGTAAATCCTGCACTCCCTTCATGGAGATTTTCTTCCCCCATGACAAATTATCAGTGGAAAGTTCCCCAAGCATATCCCCCTCTTCTCAACCCCTCCCCCAACCAAAAAAATCCTCCTGAAAACGCCTGTACACTTCCCAATAACCATTACTATATGTAAGCACTGGTCAAAGTTTGTAACTTGTTGCCCCTCCCATGGGAACTGTGGAGGAGTAAGTCGTCCCCAAAGACATAGTTATAAGGTTTTTTGACTACACTGAATAAAATGGCTATCTCAGAATTTTGATCCATTGACTTTGGTAAAATAATTAGCGTGGGAGGGGGCCTAGGTGCCCTTCAATTTTTTGGTCACTTAAAAAGGGCACTAGAACTTTTCACTTCTGTTAGAATGAGCCCTCTTGCAACATTCTAGGACAACTGGGTCAATACGATCACCCCTGGGGGAAAAAAACAAATAAACATGCATCTGTGATCTGCCTTCTGGCAAAAAATACAAAATTCCACATTTTTGTAGATAGGAGCTTGAAACTTCTACAGTTGGGTTCTCTGATACGCTGAATCTGATGGTGTGATTTTCGTCAAGAGTCTATGACTTCTAGGGGGCATTTCCCCCTATTTTCTAAAATAACGCAAATTTTCTCAGGCTCGTAACTTTTGATGGGTAAGACTAAATTTGATGAAACTTATATATTTAAAATCAGCATTAAAATGCGATTCTTTTGATGTAGGTGTTGGTATCAAAATTCCATTTTTTTGAGTTTTGGTTACTATTGAGCCAGGTGGCTCCTTACTACAGTTTGTTACCACGAACTGTTTGATTAGTTGGATAGAAGAAAAAACAAAGAAAGTTCCTATTGAAAAGAAAAGAGCCCAAAATTGAGATTGAATTGTCAAAGCTTGGAGGTTTGCCCCTTCAGTCTGTTTAAAGAAAACAAATTCATAATTGAAGCTTTGTTCATTTCAATCTTAAAGGTAACCTATGTTTGTGACACTTCATTAAATGTTTGTAAAGGGATACTTTTATTTATTCATTTATCTTGTCTGTTTGCAACAAGATTGTTTTTAATCTTTAAATTGATATGCATTTCTTACAAATTAATTAGTCATACCAGAGTTCTATTTATGAGTTTTTGACCTATTTTGTAATCCCTGGTCTCAAAATTTCATATAAATTTGTTGAAGCTAGGACACATAGAAATACTCTCTGTTCAAAGAAAATGGATAGACATAAGTAGGTTTTATTACACTAAAGCCCTAGGGTCATGGCAATTAAAACAAAACAATGAAGATTAACTTTAAAATACTTGACATCACATAATTATAACAGTCACAAAGAAAAACAAATCACAAAATTTTACTTCTCTGCTCAGTTGCCAACCTTAACAATTGTCCTACATTTTTAAACCTTGCAAAATATTCACCCTCATTACATTCACCAGCCATCACTCATGACCCCCACTCTTATCTATACATCAACAATTCAGGGAAAAGGAAAGACTGAAAAGGAAGTTCAATTGGAACCTAGGGCCCAGGCATCCTATGCTTTTGCATGTCCTTCCTGCTTACTGTCCCAAGATTGCTCTAGGTACTCATTTAAATTTTGGCCAATTCTTGCTTAGCTTAGAGAGTCACATCACTGACCCCTTTTCTAAGCCAAATAAACTGGCAATGCCAGTAATTAAACCTGTACTCCTTAGACAAGAGATTCTCAACCCAAATTGCCAACCACTTAGCAATGAACACAAATATGACCAGAAAATCAAGTCATAGTTGCTAGGATGCCTTGCTGCCATTTTCTCTACTGTCCTATAAACAATATATATTTTATTTAGACAAATTAATTTTAAGACAGGTATCAACAAAACTCCATCAGGGATTGTATTTACTCAAGATAAAACCAGCAATATTAATGCTTAGCTTTGTGATATTCTAGTCTTGAAATAATAAAAAAAGAAGAATTATATGTTCTAGGTTCTATTTCTTTTCTACCAGCTTATTTGAGCAAAATCATTTGTGACAGCAATATGCTTATGGTTGGCTTAAAATCTCTCTAAATGCTTTAAAATAGATGGAACTTTAAAAACAAAATATACTGATGAGAAAAAAGAATATTACCATAACTCTCTAAACTTTGTACTGTTTAAGACAATTTTTTAGCAAAGCAAAACTTTAATGCTGTCCTTTGTCATCTAAAAAAAAAAAAAAAAAAAGGTTAAAATGTATCAGATGTATTTTGATATAAGATGCTTCTGAGAGTTTTAACCAAATCTATGAATTAAAGGGCAAGGCATTCCTTCCCAATTTTTACAAAAGAAGAAGCTTGATTAACAGAAGATTAACAGAAAGCAAGTGACATTAATGAAATTAATCAAAACAAAATTAACTGAGATTAAAGAATATCAGCTATATATTTATCCTATAGAAGGTGGCATAAAAGATTGTTTCTCAAGTTAGAAAAACCCAGTGTTACAACTTAAAGTTCTAATCAATAACAGGAATTGTAATTTAAGAACTAAGGTCAGAGAAAAAAAAAACTGAAAATTATGGTAATATGTTGTTTTTTCAAAGTTTCAAAAGATATAGACATGTCATGTAGGCAAATTTTAGGACCCTCTATAGGGAGATGGAGTGGAGATAGGTACTTTGCAATACCTTTCTGGGACATACTTTAGCCTGTAGACACATCCCTGAAAGTTTCATTTTCCTAATCTAACCTCTTTCCAAGATAATCAAAAGCAGCTAAAGTAGAATTTAAGTCATTCTATTTTCTCCAACTGAAAATATAGAGTGGTTTAGATGCCAAGCCTGTTTGATATGGTAATATAAATCTTGTTTGAAGTTTTTCTTTTTTTAGTTTGATATAGGAATAATAAATCTCATTAATGCAACCTCCAAGCCCTGGGAATAAGAAAAGGATATAGGCTAAACAGTAGCCTAGCCTGGGGGAAAAATATTCAAGATATTTCTCAGGGCACCGCAGTCGTCCAATCAAAGTAACATTGGTAACCAAGTAAAAACCCTCCTTTTCGAGTTTGAAGATCGAATCACAAAAAAGTTTGATGATTCGTTCGACTTATTTAAGGACAGTATCACAAAAGAAATAAGCGAGGCAGTAAACCCACTCAGTGATCGGATCTCCAACATTGAAAGAGACATGGCATCTAAGTGTTCTGTTGCTGATGTCGATAGCAGAATCTCTAAACTAGTCGCGGAGGGAAAAGTTGGTACTGACCTAGAGGACCAAGTCCTAAAAGTGATGAGGCAGGATAGGGACAGACAACGCAGGAAACTGAACCTCATCGCTTACGGTGTCTCACCTACAGACGATGATACAAACTTTGTGATCCAGCACCTAGCCTCAGATTATAGTCTCCCCGGCGTCAAAATTCTGAACCTGAAAAGACTCGGTGCAAACAAACCACCCACCCAGCAAGTCCCACACCGCCCTCCCCCGATTCTTTTTAGTGTTACAGACATTGCCACCAAGGTAAAGATCTTGAAAAAATCCGTCGAGCTGAAAGCAGACATACAGTTCCACAGCGATGAGTCCCGAGAGGACAGAGCTAAACGTAAGAGCGCTACAGAGGAACTTAAAAGACGGATTGCAAACGGTGAGACTGACCTCGGAGTACGGAACGGCAAAGTCGTCTCAAAAAACGGTCAGCGAGCTCCACCCCCAGCATTGGGAGCGATGGAGCACTAGATGCACAGCCAGACGAAAGACATGTAAATAGTAGTTTAGTGTCATTTAACAGTGTATTATATAGTAGTTCCATATCAGCTCAAGAACATTCATCGGAATGCAGTTTTGAAACTGCCAAATCTGACACTAGCTGCGTTCTTTCTGTTGAATCGGAATACAACTCGCCAGATTCTTATTCAACTGACGCAGCATCTAGCGAAGCAGACGAAAGTCCGTCATCCAACGATGACGTGCTAGTTCCAGCGGGCTCAGGAGGAAGAAGAAGCAGACAGAAACAAGTGATGAAAGTGTTGTCAACAAACATTGACTCCTTGCCAAACAAGCTGAATGAGCTAAAAGTGTTGCTGGCTCACGAAGATATAGACGTTGTGTGCTTAAGTGAAATTTGCCCAAAAAACTCTCAAAATAGACTGGAGGATAGCCATATTCAGATACCAGGATACACAGTCATTTCGAATCTGGACAGACCCAATGTGAGGAGAGGAGTTGCCATATACATCAAGTCAGCCTTGAAGGTAAATAACTTTGACCTTTTCACAAGTGCCAATTATTTTTGGGTAGAGTCTGTCCTGGTTGAATTGACAGTAGGGTCTGAAAAGTTTAGAATTGGTGTGATTTACCGTAGCCCTTCCCCCCCCAGCTCCGAAGAATCATTTCAGTATGTGGCAAATATTATAAATGAAATGACAATATGTAACCCCAAAAATGTCATCATCACAGGAGACTTTAACATGCCGGACACCAGGTGGGTCGATGGTTTAGGCTTTACTCTTCAAAACAACTATACCAATCCAACTCTTGAAGCCTTTGCTGATAACCTGCTGGTCCAGACAGTTGAGTTCCCTACCAGACATAGAGATCATCAAACTCCATCTCTCCTTGATCTCGTTCTGTCAAACAACCCCGAAAAAATTATGTCAACAGCAAACTTACCCCCCCTTGGAGCAAGCGACCATCTTTGTATCCTGAGTGCAATAATCTTGAATCAGATACCAACCAACAAAATCAAACGAACGTTTGTTGATTACAAGAAAATACGCCAGGACCTACAAGAGATTGAATGGGAAAACTCCTTGCAACAAGACACTGAAGCATCCTGGGAGCTTTTCAAGGACATACTACTGAGTCTTGAGTTGAAGCATACGAAAACTTACTTCTCAGAACGTCCCAGAACCCTTCCGTATATGTCACCACAGCTAAAAAAAGTCATTAATAAGAAAAAGAAAGCTTGGAAAAAGTATAAAAATTGTGAGAGTGCAGCCCATCTAGAGCAGTACAAAAAGGCCAGGAACAAACTGAGAAATGCGACCAGAAAAGCAACCATAAGATATGAGGAGTCGATAGCACTAGAGGCAAAAACCAATCCAAAAAAGTTTTGGAGATATGTCACTTCAAACAACCCAAGCCGCAGGTCGATCCATCATTTTACCTCCAGCGATGGAACCAAAATAACCGACCCATTGGTAATGGCAGATACCCTCAATCAATGCTTCTCGTCAAATTTCTCTAAAGACCCTGGATGCCCCCCACCGGATATGCCAACCACCCACATCAAACACCCTATGCCACCGATCCAGTTCACAGCTTGTGATACTTACAAGCGCCTAAAAACTTTGGACCCATCCAAGGCAAAGGGACCCGATGGCATCCATCCTAGGTTGCTGAAGGAGACCGCAGCTGAAATAGCGGAACCCCTGACAAGAATATTCCAGATGTCAATAGCTTCCAAAACTATTCCCTCTGACTGGAAAACAGCAAATGTCATGCCAGTTTTCAAAAAAGGACAGAAAGATAAACCACAGAATTACAGACCCATCAGCCTGACTTCTGTCCCATCAAAAGTCATGGAAGGCGTCTTAAATGATGCAATCGTTGCACATCTGGAAACTAACAGCCTGTTATACGATGGACAACATGGTTTCAGGAAGGGTCGCTCTGTGGAGACAAACCTAATTCAATCATATGACATAATCACCAAGATGATTGAGGAAGGCCTTCCAGTTGACGTACTCTTGCTGGACCAAGCCAAAGCTTTCGAGAAGGTAGTACACTCGTACCTGGAAAGGAAACTAGAGTTCTATCAACTCCACCAAGATGTAAGAGAATGGATTATCCAGTTTCTCAAGGATAGAATACAGAGGGTGATGATGTATGATGAGGAGGGGAATCAAATCATGTCAAACCCAACTCCAGTGCTCAGCGGAGTTCCGCAAGGAACTAAACTGGGACCTACCCTCTTCAACATGTTCATCAATGACTCAGCCCAGTCAGTGCAAAATGACCTTAAACTGTTTGCAGACGACTCGAAATTGTTTGGCCCAGTCGCAAACAACCAACAGTGCGCAGCTCTGCAGGCAGATCTGCACACCCTCAACAACTGGTCCTCTTCCTGGTCCCTCGAGTTTAATGCTGAAAAGTGCAAAGTCCTACATCTTGGCCCTAAGAACCCAGGAATGACATATACAATGACAGATCGTACTGGGAAGCTCATAACTTTGGAAACTGTCACCGAAAAAAGAGACCTTGGGGTCATTGTTGATGACAAAATGAAATTCCATAGTCACAGCAAATACCTAGCTGCAAAAGGCAACAGGTCCCTTGGTCTCATCAGACGTAATATCACCAGTAGATCTCCCAGGACAATCAGGAAGCTATATACAGGACTGGTCAGACCGCAACTTGAGTACGGAGTCTCTCTTGCCGTTCCCCACTATGTCGTGGACAAGATGATCCTTGAGAGCGTTCAGCGGAGGGCTACAAAACTACCAACCAAATGTAAGAACCTCTCGTACCCTGAACGCCTCAAGAAACTCAAGCTCCCAACCCTGACGTACAGGAGGAAACGCGGAGATGCAATCCTGACCCACAAGCTGCTGGAGAATGGTGTCACACCAGGGCTTTTTAATAAGTCGCTCTCTAGCCACACCCGGGGCCACACCAAGAAGCTCCAGCAACAAAGAAGCTCACGGAGAGAACGTTCCAACTTCTTCTCAACTCGTGCTGTTCCACTGTGGAATTCCCTTAGTGAAGAAACAGTTCAGTCCAAAACTGTTGACAACTTCAAAAAAGCAATTGACCGAGACTGGGCAGCGATGGAGTGGAAACTACACTGGGAGGCCAGTGGATCTACTCAACGGAACTAGACAACGCACTTCCACCTCCATCACTCAACCGGCGAATCTACAGGATGTTCACCCAACCTTATTCGCCGGCCAGTGCGATTTAAGGTAATTTAAGGTAAAGATTACATTTTGGAAACAGGATTTATTTCTGATAATTGGATTCACAAAACTCAATTAGGCTATGTTCAAAGGTACAAAGAAGTTCCTAAACTTCTTGATTGGTCAAAATTAACCTAAGATAGACATAAGTACAGTTCTATCATTAATGCAATCTTCAAGCCCTGAAAATAAGAAAAGGGTATACATGGTAGCCTAGTTTGGGAATAAAATTCAAGATTGCATTTTAGAAACTAAATTTGTTTCTGATAATTGGATTCAGCAAACTTAACTAGCTACTTTCCTAGGTACAAAGAAGTCCTTACACTGAAATTTTACCCAAGGGCTCGTAAAGGGATATGTCCAAACTCTAAAACAATGCCCTAGCAGAAAAAAAGTGAAGCACCCAACTAAACTAACCTTTTTAGTAACCTTTTTAGAGTTACTGAGGATTACAACCAACCTATCCAAAGGTGATTTAAAACTATTTCTTCTTAAAAAAGCGTATGCATTAAGGCCTTTTTTCGCGTCAACCAAAGAGACTGTTTGAGCTCAACCACTCGGTGTGGTTGAGCTCAACCGCTGTTTTTGCGTGAAACAGTGACAAACCAGGTTGTCATGAAAAGTGATTTTGCGTGAAACAATTGACTGGTTGAACTTTAATTTAACCAGAACTGTCATTGACCGTGTCCGAAATCTTATTTTACAAAGAATGCTGCATCTGGATGCAGGGTTAATTCTGAATACTCAGTCCGAAAACTGTTTTCGTCATTTGTTCTTTGAAGCTCAAATCCCTACTCAACAGCAACTCAGTAGTAGGGGAAGAAACAGAAATCAACCATCAAATTGAAAATAGCTTCCATGTAGCTCCTAATCACTTTGCTACTACTGCAAATTAAAGTACTGGACATTCTTTTGCTCTGTCTGATAAAGGAGCAATTTTTTTTCTTGCAGATAATGCATGCATAATTGTCAAGACTTTGATTTTGGATAGCTTAGGTCAGACACTGGGTATATTTAGCGTTTACTATAGTCTTTGGTAGGCCTATGTCTAACAATAAGTAAGGCCCATGACTTTCTTATGATGGCAATCAAGATCAAAGGTCATCACTAGATTCAAGGATCGAATTTTCTCTGGCCTTTGAAATCTAGTGGTCATGCAAATTGGGTGATCATTAAATTTGTAACATAGTGTATATGCACTGCTGCACTAAATATATCTCTAGAGAAAATAAAATGTCAATGTCTCCAGAACCATCTAGACCATATCTAGTAGGCTAATAGAACTGAGATTTTCCATTACAAAGCTGCTGCTAAGAATCAGAAACACAAAGAATTGAGATTAGAAGGCAGTTGTGTTTATAGGCCTTGATTATTTAGACCAATTAGATTTGTCCTATATTTTACCACTTTCAGCTGAATTCTTTTGTTTTGCATTTGCTTTGCTAAAAAGTTGTCTTAAAAATTTCCAGGTTTAGAGAATTATGTTAGTACTTTTCTTGCTGATCAGAACAATTGTCTTTACAAATCCTTCTGTTTAAAGCATTTTAGAGAGATTATAAAGTGCACCATGGGCACATTGCAGTCTCAAATGAGCTTGTGGAAAACTAATAGAACATATAATTTTTCTTATTTGTATTATTTCAAGACCAGAATATCACAAAACTAAGCTTTCATATTGCTTATTGTATCTTAAGTAAATACAATTCCTGATGGAGTTTTGTTGATACCTGTCTTAAATTTAATTTGTCTAAATAAAATGCATATTGTTTATGGACAGCAACTATGACTTGAGTTTTTTTAAATATTTTCTTTTTTTAAACAATTGTTGTTCTGTGGTCACATTTGTGTTCCTTCCTAAGTGGCTGGCTCTCTAGCTTGAGAATCCTTTGTCTAAAGGGCACAGGTTTAATTCCTGGTATTACTAGATTATTTGGTTTGGGACAGGGATCAGTGATGTGACTCTGATAGCTCAGCTAGAATTGGCCCAACTTTAAAAAGTTACCTAAAGAAATGTGGGGACAGTAAGCAGGAAGGGCATGCAAAAGCACAGGATGGCTGGCCCCTAGCTTCCTATTGCACTTCCTGGCTAAAGGATCACCTTGTCCTTTACTGGGCTTCTGACTTAGCCGTATAAGCTTTCTTTTAAACTTATTAAACATAAATACAAATTAAGAAATGGCAGCAGGGTAGTTGCTCCTTTCCAATGAATTGTTGATGTATAGACAAGAGTGTGGGTCATGAGAGATGGCTGGTGAGGTTTTGCAAGGTTTAAGAATTTAGGCAATTGCTCAGGTTGGCAACTGAGCACAAAAGTAAAATTTGTGAATGGATTTTCTTTGTGACTGTTATGCTTATGTAATGTCAAGTATTTTATAATTAATCTTTATTGTTTTATTTTAATTGCAATGGCCCTAGGACTTTAGTGTAATTAAACCAACTTACATCCATCCCTTTTCTTCAAACAGACAGGAGTTCTATGTTCCCTAGCTTCAATAAATTTATATGCAATTTTGAGACCAAGGGTTACAAAGTAGGTCAAAACTTGCAAATGGAACTGTGGTGCAACTAATTAATTTGTAAGGAATGTATATCAATTTTAAGAATTAAAAAAAATCATTTGGAATTCAAACAAGACAAATAAATAAATAGAAGTATCTCTTTACAATCATTTAATGAATTGTCACAAATGTAGGTCACTATTAAGATTGAAATGAACAAAGCTTCAATTATGAATCTGTTTTCTTTCAACAGACTGAAGGGGTAAACCTCCAAGCTTTGATAAATTCAATCTCACTTTTGGGCTCTTTTCAATGGGAACTTTCTTTGGATTTTTTTTTTTTTACCAACAAAAAACAGTAGGGAAAGCATCAGGTATAAGGGACTTAAGAGACTTGACAACATTTAGAAAAAGCTACATGCAACATGATCTAAATAAGGATGCTATTGTAGAGTATCAAAGATAAGCCTACATATATCCCAAATAAAGTAAATGCATATTACAAAGAACAAGAAAAGGTTCATAGAATACTGTTGAAGTGATAAAGAAACAAGAAAATTGCAAAAGTTGAGATTATAAGATTAACAAGAAACTATGAAAATTGAAGTACAGTACTAGCCTCCTTCCAACAGGACAAATAAGGGGATTCACACCCCAAGGCTCTGACTACTTTCAAGAGCAAAAAAAATTAAATACATTTTTTTACATATGTCAAATATGACAGTTGACTCAGGAGTTTAGGGTCAGGGATTCAACACTCTGTGGTGCCACAAATGGAAGGACCTTTGCTGTCATAAGCATTGTTAATACTAGCACACACCCATACTCAAATATAACATTCTGTAAAGTCATAAACATCTTAAACAGCAAAAATAAAAGACTTTTTTTTTATTTTTGATAAATATTATTTGAAAAAGGACACTACAAGACAAATATCAGGTTCATCAGCATGCTAAATTTGATGTGACAATGATAAAATTTGTTAAATCTTTTCTGGGATCAAACGTGTTAACTATAGATAACACAGACATTGCAATTTCTATTTCTCCATCCATCTGTTTGATTGAGATTCTGAGACTATGACCCTAGGTCAAAAACTTTGCTCAATCCAAATTTATAAGGTTTCAAAGATATGCCAATACATTTCCTTAATTTTGAAGAAAAAAAAAGTGATATGGCTCAGAATCCTACTCATAACAGGAATTGCATTTTAAGAACTAAAGGCAGAGAAAAAGCAACTGGAAACTAAAACTTAAGATAAAATGTTGTTTTGTCAAAATTTCAATTTTGACAAACCTGTTAAACTTGTCGAACCTGTCAGATTGGCGAATTTTATGGCTCTCTAGAGGAAAAAGGAGTGGAGGTGGGTACTCTAGAATTCCTTCCCAGGATATACTTTAGCCTTTAGAACCACCCCTGAAAGTTTCATTTTCCTAACCTTACCCCTTTCTGAGATAACAAGAAGTCACTCAACTAGAATATTAACAATCACTTTATTAAACAACTATCAAAAAACTGCTGATCAGCTATTACTCTGCTTAGAGATAATCGTTTAGCAGGGCATGAGAAATTTTGTGTTTTCTCTTTGTTTGAAACAGCTTAATTTTTTTGCTTCAAGAATAACAGAACAAGAAGTCAATGATCATTGTATTTAGCAGTTATCATACAATTAAAGCTCTATGATCACTGAGCAAGGTGAAGATCTACATCCATAATAATAATCATCTAAAAGCTGCTGATCACAAATAATTTTTTTTAACTGAGATATTCTTACCACTTACACTAGAAGTCTTTTGTCACACATTTTTGGAATTTGAAATCTCTCTGGAAACAGATCTTTCTTCCTTATGCTCTGGTTTTCCTTATGCTTTGGATATGGATCGCCACTATCTTTCTTTAGTTTCTTCTGAAAAACCTCAGATAAATGCTGCAATTTCGTAGAATTTTTTCGTGGGGTTTTTGACGTCATAACCCTGCGATAATTACGGATGAAATTCTAGTCCGGACTGAGAATTCTTCGAAGAATTCCAGACGGATGCGAAATTAATTCTGCATACTTGAGATTTCGGACACGCTCATTGTTTTTAACCGTAGGGTTCTACCATTCATAATTGTTGGTTGATCTTTTCAGGCGTAGATTTCGAAAAGAAGAATTCGTAGGCTATAAATAAGTCTATATAAAATAAGAATTATAAGCTGACAAATAGAATTCTAGCCACGCAAAAGTAAGGTTTAATTTTGTTTTTTTTTCGTATTAGGGCTATTTGGATAAATGTTGGGTTATATCCTGCAATTTGATTCACATAGGCCTTAATACAGGAAGTCAAGAGTTTGAATATGCTTTTGAAAACTTATGTAGATACTTGGAAATCTTTGTTTCATCCTTTTGATGCCCTAGACTTGACCTTAGCTTGGTAATTTGGCTTCAGAGATAAAACCTTGATGAAGCAAGACCCTAGTGGTTATAAAGCATTGTTAATCCAATTACTATTCTTACTAGATACTTCAAGATGTGTTGCATGTTTGTCAGAACTCTTTACATATCAGCCTTACCCTATAGGGCCATGGATAAATTTTCAGGTCAAACTCTAGTTTGGCTACTGTTTGCTATCTTAGAAATGGGTTAAGTCAGGAAAATAGAACTTCCAGTAATGAATCCAAAGCAAAAAATATGTAAAATTCTAGTTTAGCTAATTTTCATTATCTTGGAAAGGGAATAGGTTACAAGAATGAAACTCAGTAATTAATCCAGGGTCAAAAACACTCTGGGAAGGTACTGCCAGGCTTCTATGTCAACCCTTTTCTGATTTCTAAGTCTTAGATAATTGCTTACTCAAAAGGTCTATACCTATACTGTTGAAATTTTGACAAAACAAGATTTACCTTAATTTTTAATTATCAGTTTCTTTTTCTCTGGCTTTAGCTCTTAAAATGCAATTCCTTTTATTTGAGTAGCATTTTAAGCCATATCAATATTTTTTTTTCAAAATTTAGGAAATGTCTTTGCATATCTTTAAAACCTTATAAAGTGGATTGAGGAAAGCTGTGAAACAGTTTCTTTGTACTCCATGTAAGCAGACCTTCCCAGAACATACTTTAGCCTTTAGACCCATCCCTGAAAGTTTTTTTTCAATCTCACCCCCTGGTGCTCTTTTACACATTGTATAAATTGTGAAGAAATGCCTGCCCCCTTGCTAAAAGTCTTAGAAGTATCTTATATCAAAATACACCTGATACAGTTTAATTTTTTAGAGATGACACAGAATAGCATTAAAGCTGAGTATTTGCTTTGCAAGAAATGTGTCCCTTCTGTTGTAAAGCATTTCGGATAGACACTAATCCAACCATGGACATATTGCTGTTGCAAATGGTTTTGCTTAAAATGGTTTGGAAAACAAATAGCAAATGTAAATTTGCTTTTTTATCATCATTTAAGACTAGAATATCACAAAGCTATGCAATCACATTGCTTGTTGTATCTTAAGTAAATACAATCCCTGATGGAGTTTTGTTGATACCTGTCTTAAAATTAATTTGTCTAAATAAAATATCTTGTTTATGGGACAGTAGAGAAAAGCAGCAACCATGAATTGAGTTTTTTTCAATATTTCTTTTTTCAAATAATAGTTCTCTGGTCACATTTGTGTTCCTTGCTAAGTTGTTGGCACTCTGGTTTGGGAATCCTTTGTCCAAGGGGTACAGGTTTAATTCCTGGCATTGCTAGTGTATTGGGTTTTTACCAGCTAAGTATTCACCATGCTAGTTTGCATCTTAAGTAAAGCAATCCCTGCTGGAGCTTTGTTGACACCTGCCTTACAATAACTTGTCTAAGTAAAATACAATGTGTATTGAAGATTAGTGAAAATGGCTGTAAATCCATCTTGTTTTTTTTCAATATTTTTTTTTAATAGTTGTTCTACTCTGGTTGTAATAATGTTCTTGGCTAAGTGGAAAGCACTCTTAGTAAGAAATCCTTTGTCCATGGGGTACAGGTTTGATTCCTAGTATTGCCTGTTTATTTGTTTTAAATGGGGGTCAGTGATGTTAGACAGATCTAAACCAGCTCTAAATAGGCAAATGGAGAAATATGCAAAAGGTAAGCAGGGAGGGTGTACAAAAGCACAAGATTTCTGGCCCCCAGCCCTTAATTGCAATTCTTGGCCAAAGGGTCACAAAGTGGAAATTAGCACTGCCAGTTTAGACCTTGATGTGTCAGTGCTGCCATACTTACTTACTTGCATATTGGTGTTGAGTTTGTCCACCTTTTATCTTCATTACTATCTAAAATCATTTAGACATTCAGCAAACTGTCTCAAACCACAATTAGTATTGAATAGTTTTTGGGCCTTACTGACTTTCCCTTTATAGCAAAGGTTTATTGTTGTGTATAATGTAGATATTTCAAAGTAATCAATCATTAAGAAGTCCCTTTTAGTTTTATCAAGTTTTTGAGTAATAAACCTTTTTAATTACCTTAAAATATTTATTCAGGTCCTTTACTATTGGCTGCCCTTTATATTACAATAATGATTGAAATATATTGTGGCAACTAAAAATTTGGATAATCCAACCTATTTTACCATCTTAAGGTTGTTTACAAAGGTGTATGAAATATTTAAGTACTGACTTAGCTACAGAAAACCTCTAGATATAATAAAATGTAAGCAAGATGGCTCTTACTTTGACCATATCTATGGAAGCACTAATGAGAGAGTGGGTTATTTGATGCATTTGTAGGATTGAGTGAGATGAGAAATGAAGTGTAGGCTTGATGAGAGATGGCTGGTGAATGTGATGAGGGATGAATGTTTTGCAAGATTTTAAAATTTTGGACAATGTCTCATGTTGACAGTAGAGTGCAGAAGTAAAATTTGGTAATTTTTTTTCTTTGTTTCTGTTATGTTAGACAATATTGAATATTCTAAAGTGAAGTTTCTTTTTTGTTTGGAATTGTGATGGCCCTAGGGCTTTAGTGCAATACAAATTACTAATGTTTATTCACTTTCTTTAAACAAACACAAGGTCTATGTCTCCTAGCTTTAACAAAGTCAAATGTAATTTTAAGACCAGGGATTTCAAATTAGGTCAAATGAACTTCTGGTAAAAATGAGCAATTTATGAAACATCTAGATTAAAAAAAAGTCTTTTAGACAACAAAGAAGACAATTGAATAAAGAAAAGTACCTTATATCATAATTGTTGTGCACCCTTAAGATAGAAATGAACAAAGCTTCAATTAAGATTCTGTTTTGTTTAAACAGACAGAAGGGACAAACCTCCAAGCTTTGACAAATACAATCTCACTTTGTGGCTCCTATCTTTTCAAAGGGGACTTTCTTTGGATTTTTTCAATCCAATTAAAACTGAAAAGGACAGCATGATATACAAGTGACTTTCCAATTACCCTACATAGCAAGAGAAAATCATTAAGTTAGGCTATGCTTTATCTCAATCCCCCTCCCAATGTGCAGAAATATGGCTCAAATTTCATATTTTCAATGCATTTAACCTCCTGTCACCTGTTTTTCTAGTTATTGTTTGTCACATTTGTTTAATTTACAGCTACATGGGATGAAGTTAGAGAGACAGATTGACAAAACAAATGGAAAATAGGAAATTTCAGCAATACATTTTTATATTGGGAGGATTGAGGGGTAAAGTAGAGCAAAGTTGAATATAAAATGTGTTACCAGCTATTATTCTAAAAATTATGAAGCATGAATTTTTTTTTTTATTATGTTTCTTTCTCTTCAGGTCCTTCTCTAGGGCTTTACCAAATCAAACATTCTATGCCCAGAAAAATTAGCAACAAGGTATAGTCTATATACAAAGGCTTATGTTATTTAACTATGAATATGGAATTTATATGGCAATCAGGAACTGGATACAGGCGAAAGCCAGTAAAAAAGAAAGAAAGAAAGAAGGAGACTTTTAATAGATTACTCTTCAGATAATTGCCTATGATACATAATTTAAATATTTACCCCTGTACAGTAGGGCATTAAAACAATCTATCACAATGTAAGATACAATATATTTAGATATGATGCTGATTTACAAATTCCAGGATTCTTTGTTGTAGTTTTCATAATTTTGTTGATAAAGTTTTATATATTCATCATATTTTATTTTTTGTCATTAACATTAGCCAAACTAAACTTCTCAATAGAACTTGAATGTGGTGGCTATAATGCACAAGTACTGCAAAAATCTTACAACACATTATGTGTTATGGTAACTGTTCAGTGAGAAAAAAACTATTTTCCTAGTTTAGCTTAATTTGTTATATTTTTGTGCTTATGAGAAATATTTTATTAATTTTAGGCAGCTGTCCCCCCTCAAAAAATTCTTAAACATTTGCTGGTTTATACTTAACTAGTATTCTACTGAAAACAAAAATTAATATATATTTTGTATTGAAGAAATATAAAGTCCTTTGCATTATTTTTTATTAAGATTAAGCAGTTTGCTACTTTCTTTTGTTAGGCTAAGCCTGTAATAGTGCTTTATTGTGAAGAGCCAAAATTTGTAGGGATTGCAAAGGCTAGCCTGAACAATATGTTATTACAAATTATTAGGTTAAACTTCTGTTTGGTAAAATTCTATTTTAGATAAATTTGTATTATCTTGAAAAAGGTTTAGGTTAGGAAAATGAAACTTTTAGGGATGGGTCTAGAGACTAAACTATATCATGGGAAAGTATTTTGGAGCATCTAACTCTACTCTTTCTCTCTCTTAAAAACGTTTGCCTTAAATTACCTTAAATCACATTGTCTAATGAAATAAGGATTAAATCCCATAGAATTGCTGGTTAGTGATGATCACAGTTGGAAATCTCAATATTTGGTCCACACCCTTAGAAATGCTTGTGTTATAAAAGTGAAACCCTTGCAAAATAAATCTTCTACTTAAATGACAAGAAAAAAGCGTTTTTAGTGTCCTAACTTTGCTCAATTTCAATTTATGAAGTTTCCAAGATTTGGAAACTTTCAGGATATACATTTCCCTATATTTAAATACGAAACACTGATATGGCTTAAAATTCTACTCAAATAACAAGAATTGCATTTTCAGAGCTAAAACCAGAGAAACAGAAACTGCTAGCTGAAAATTAAGGTAAGATGTTGTTTTACCATAATTTTAATAGTTACAGACCAGTCCAGTATGCAAAATTCCAAGATTTAAAAACAGAAGAGGGTAATCACATAAGCTTAGCAATAGCTTCTCAGAGTATATTTTTAGCTATGGATTAATCACTGAAAGTTTCATTCACCTAACATAACCCCAATCAAAGATAGCAAAAAGTAGCTAAACTGGAATTTGACTGGAAATTTAATCTATAGCCTGGTAGGCTAGTAGAATTCCAAATCAAAACAAAAAGAAGTCAAACTAGAATTTTATCCTCTGTTTAGGGTAGCTCAACAAAGCTAAAGTCTTATCATTTAGGACTTTCTAATAGATAATTTTGCTTTTACAGTATGAATACAACATTTTCCAATATATTACCTGAACAATTTAACCCAAGATTCCACTAATTCAGACCCTTCCTTTCTCTCCAAATATACCAGAGAGTATGCTAGATCATTTTTCAATTCTCTCTGACCTCAAACTAATGTGAAATATGTCAAATCCGGAGGAAATTAAGCCAGTGCTAAATCATTTAATTATAATAGAATGACACTCTTAACACTATACGGATGTTTTATGTTTGAAATTTTTTGCCCAAACCGACAAGCAAAAAGTGTTTTCGCGAACCAGTTTTGTTTGAGCTCAACCATATGTAATTTTTTCCATTTTTGCGTTAAACATACAAGCTGGTTAAACCAAAGCTGTCATTGGTTAAACCAGCTGGTTGACGCGAAAAAAGGCCTTTAGAAAAAACTTTAAGGCTTTAGCTTATTACTTTTGAGGATTTTGCTCAGAGCTTGAAATAATTTCAAGCTAAAAATCCTTTCGCCCTTTAAGGAAACGGCTTAAGTATTTGGCCATTATGACCAAATCCTTAAAGGATTTTTCCAAAATCCTATGCGTGTAAACTTGGCATTAGTCTTTAGGCCTTTTTTCGCGTCAACCAGCTGGTTTAACCAATGACAGCTTTGGTTTAACCAGCTTGTATGTTTAACGCAAAAACGGAAAAAAATTACATATGGTTGAGCTCAAACAAAACTGGTTCGCGAAAACACTCTTTTTACTTGTCGGTTTGGGCAAAAAATTTCAAACATAAAACATCCGTATAGTGTTAAGAGTGTCATTCTATTATAATTAAATGATTTAGCACTGGCTTAATTTCCTCCGGATTTGACATATTTCACATTAGTTTGAGGTCAGAGAGAATTGAAAAATGATCTAGCATACTCTCTGGTATATTTGAAGAGATAGGAAGGGTCTGAATTAGTGGAATCTTTGGTTAAATTGTTCAGGTAATATATTGGAAAATGTTGTATTCATACTGTAAAAGCAAAATTACCTATAAAAAAAGTCCTAAATGATAAGACTTTAGCTTTGTTGAGCTACCCTAAACGGAGGATAAAATTCTAGTTTGACTTCTTTTTGTTTTGATTTGGAATTCTACTAGCCTACCAGGCTATAGATTAAATTTCCAGTCAAATTCCAGTTTAGCTACTTTTTGCTATCTTTGAATGGGGTTATGTTAGGTGAATGAAACTTTCAGTGATTAATCCATAGCTAAAAACATACTCTGAGAAGCTATTGCTAAGCTTATGTGATAACCCTCTTCTGTTTTTAAATCTGGGAATTTTGCATACTGGACTGGTCTGTTACTATTAAAATTTTGGTAAAACAACATCTTACCTTAATTTTCAGCAAGCAGTTTCTGTTTCTCTGGTTTTAGCTCTGAAAATGCAATTCTTGTTATTTGAGTAGAATTTTAAGCCATATCAGTGTTTCGTATTTAAATATAGGGAAATGTATATCCTGAAAGTTTCCAAATCTTGGAAACTTCATAAATTGAAATTGAGCAAAGTTATGACACTAAAAACACTTTTTTCTTGTCATTTAAGTAGAAGATTTATTTTGCAAGGGTTTCACTTTTATAACACAAGCATTTCTAAGGGTGTGGACCAAATTTTGAGATTTCCAACTGTCATCATCACTAACCAGCAATTCTACAGGATTTAATCCTTATTTCATTAGACAATGTGATTTAAGGTAATTTAAGGCAAACATTTTTAAGAGAGAGAAAGAGTAGAGTTAGATGCTCCAAATACTTTCCCATGATATAGTTTAGTCTCTAGACCCATCCCTAAAAGTTTCATTTTCCTAACCTAAACCTTTTTCAAGATAATACAAATTTATCTAAACTAGAATTTTACCAAACAGAAGTTTAACCTAAGAATTTGTAATAAAATATTGTTCAGGCTAGCCTTTGCAATCCCTACAAATTTTGACTCTTCACAATAAAGCACTATTACAGGCTTAGCCTAACAAAAGAAAATAGCAAACTGCTTAATCTGAATAAAAAAAAAAATCCAAAGGGGTTTATATTTCTTCAATACAAAATATATATTAATTTTTGTTTTCAGTAGAATACTAGTTAAGTATAAACCAGCAAATGTTTAAGAATTTTTTGAGGGGGGACAACTGCCTAAAATTAACAAAATATTTCTGATAAGCACAAAAATATAACAAATTAAGCTAAACTGGGAAAAAAAAATTTTTCTCACTGAACAGTTACCATAACACATAATGTGTTGTAAGATTTTTGCAGTACTTGTACATTATAGCCACCACATTCAAGTTCTATTGAGAAGTTTAGTTTGGCTGATGTTAATGACATAAAATAAAATATGATGAATATATAAAACTTTATCAACAAAATTATGAAAACTACAACAAAGAATCCTGGAATTTGTAAATCAGCATCATATCTAAATATACTGTATCTTACATTGTGATAGATTTTTTTAATGCCCTACTGTACAGGGGTAAATATTTAAATTATGTATCATACGCAATTATCTGAAGAATAATCTATTAAAAGTCTCCTGAGCTAACTATGGAAGTTTTTTCTTTCTTTTTTACTTGCTTTAGCCTTTATCCAGTTCCTGATTGCCATATAAATTCCATATTCATAGTTAAATAACATAAGCCTTTGTATATAGACTATACCTTGTTGCTAATTTTTCTGGGCATAGAATGTTTGATTTGGTAAAGCCCTAGAGAAGGACCTGAAGAGAAAGAAACATAATAAAAAAAAAATTCATGCTTCATAATTTTTAGATAATAGCTGGTAACACATTTTACATTCAACTTTGCTCTACTTTACCCCTCAATCCTCCCAATATAAAAATGTATTGCTGAAATTTCCTATTTTCCATTTGTTTTGTCAACCTGTCTCTCTAACTTCATCCCATGTAGCTGTAAATTAAACAAATGTGACAAACAATAACTAGAAAAACAGGTGACAGGAGGTTAAATGCATTGAAAATATGAAATTTGAGCCATATTTCTGCACATTGGGAGGGGGATTGAGATAAAGCATAGCCTAACTTAATGATTTTCTCTTGCTATGTAGGGTAATTGGAAGGTCACTTGTATATCATGCTGTCCTTTTCAGTTTTAGTTGGATAGAAAAAATCCAAAGAAAGTCCCCTTTGAAAAGATAGGAGCCACAAAGTGAGATTGTATTTGTCAAAGCTTGGAGGTTTGTCCCTTCTGTCTGTTTAAACAAAACAGAATCTTAATTGAAGCTTTGTTCATTTCTATCTTAAGGGTGCACAACAATTATGATATAAGGTACTTTTCTTTATTCAATTGTCTTCTTTGTTGTCTAAAAGACTTTTTTTTAATCTAGATGTTTCATAAATTGCTCATTTTTACCAGAAGTTCATTTGACCTACTTTGAAATCCCTGGTCTTAAAATTACATTTGACTTTGTTAAAGCTAGGAGACATAGACATTGTGTTTGTTTAAAGAAAGTGAATAAACATTAGTAATTTGTATTGCACTAAAGCCCTAGGGCCATCACAATTCCAAACAAAAAAGAAACTTCACTTTAGAATATTCAACATTGTCTAACATAACAGAAACAAAGAAAAAAAAATTACAAAATTTTACTTCTGCACTCTACTGTCAACATGAGCAATTGTCCAAAATTTTAAAATCTTGCAAAACATTCATCCCTCATCACATTCACCAGCCATCTCTCATCAAGCCTACACTTCATTTCTCATCTCACTCAATCCTACAAATGCATCAAATGACCCACTCTCTCATTAGTGCTTCCACAGATATGGTCAAAGTAAGAGCCATCTTGCTTACATTTTATTATATCTAGAAGTTTTCTGTAGCTAAGTCAGTACTTAAATATTTCATACACCTTTGTAAACAACCTTAAGATGGTAAAATAGGTTGGATTATCCAAATTTTTAGTTACCACAATATATTTCAATCATTATTGTAATATAAAGGGCAGCCAATAGTAAAGGACCTGAATAAATATTTTAAGGTAATTAAAAAGGTTTATTACTCAAAAACTTGATAAAACTAAAAGGGAATTCTTAATGATTGATTACTTTAAAATATCTACATTATACACAACAATAAACCTTTGGTATAAAGGGAAAGTCAGTAAGGCCCAAAAACTATTTAATACTAATTGTGCTTTGAGACAGTTTGCTGAATGTCTAAATGATTTTAGATAGTAATGAAGATAAAATGTGGGCAAACTCAACAACAATATGCAAGTAAGTAAGCATGGCAGCACTGACACATCAAGGTCTAAACTGGCAGTGCTAATTTCCACTTTGTGACCCTTTGGCCAAGAATTGCAATTAAGGGCTGGGGGCCAGAAATCTTGTGCTTTTGTACACCCTCCCTGCTTACCTTTTGCATATTTCTCCATTTGCCTATTTAGAGCTGGTTTAGATCTGTCTAACATCACTGACCCCCATTTAAAACAAATAAACAGGCAATACTAGGAATCAAATCTGTACCCCATGGACAAAGGATTTCTTACTAAGAGTGCTTTCCACTTAGTCAAGAACATTATTACAACCAGAGTAGAACAACTATTAAAAAAAAAAAATTGAAAAAAAAAACAAGATGGATTTACAGCCATTTTCACTAATCTTCAATACACATTGTATTTTACTTAGACAAGTTATTGTAAGGCAGGTGTCAACAAAGCTCCAGTAGGGATTGCTTTACTTAAGATGCAAACTAGCATGGTGAATACTTAGCTGGTAAAAACCAAATACACTAGCAATGCCAGGAATTAAACCTGTACCCCTTGGACAAAGGATTCCCAAACCAGAGTGCCAACAACTTAGCAAGGAACACAAATGTGACCAGAGAACTATTATTTGAAAAAAGAAATATTGAAAAAAACTCAATTCATGGTTGTTGCCATTTTCTCTACTGTCCCATAAACAATATATTTTATTTAGACAAATTAATTTTAAGACAGGTATCAACAAAGCTCCATCAGGGATTGTATTTACTTAAGATACAACAAGCAATGTGATTGCATAGCTTTGTGATATTCTAGTCTTAAATAATGATAAAAAAGCAAATTTACATTTGCTATTTGTTTTCCAAACCATTTTAAGCAAAACCATTTGCAACAGCAATACGCCCATGGTTAGATTAGTGTCTATCCAAAATGCTTTACAACAGAAGGGACACATTTCTTGCAAAGCAAATACTCAGCTTTAATGCTATTCTGTGTCATCTCTAAAAAATTAAACTGTATCAGGTGTATTTTGATATAAGATACTTCTAAGACTTGTGTTTCACAGCTTTCCTCAATCCACTTTATAAGGTTTTAAAGATATGCAAAGACATTTCCTAAATTTTGAAAAAAAAATATTGATATGGCTTAAAATGCTACTCAAATAAAAGGAATTGCATTTTAAGAGCTAAAGCCAGAGTAAAAGAAACTGATAATTAAAAATTAAGGTAAATCTTGTTTTGTCAAAATTTCAATAGTATAGGTATAGACCTTTTGAGTAAGCTATTATCTAAGACTTAGAAATCAGAAAAGGGTTGACATAGAAGCCTGGCAGTACCTTCCCAGAGTGTTTTTGACCCTGGATTAATTACTGAGTTTCATTCTTGTAACCTATTCCCTTTCCAAGATAATGAAAATTAGCTAAACTAGAATTTTACGTATTTTTTGCTTTGGATTCATTACTGGAAGTTCTATTTTCCTGACTTAACCCATTTCTAAGATAGCAAACAGTAGCCAAACTAGAGTTTGACCTGAAAATTTATCCATGGCCCTATAGGGTAAGGCTGAAATGTTAAGAGTTCTGACAAAGATGCAACACATCTTGAAGCATCTAGTAAGAATAGTAATTGGATTAACAATGCTTTATAACCACTAGGGTCTTGCTTCATCAAGGTTTTATCTCTGAAGCCAAATTACCAAGCTAAGGTCAAGCCTAGGGCGTCAAAAGGATGAAACAAAGATTTCCAAGTATCTACATAAGTTTTCAAAAGCATATTCAAACTCTTGACTTCCTGTCTTAAGGCCTATGTGAATCAAATTGCAGGATATAACCCAACATTTATCCAAATAGCCCTAATACGAAAAAAACAAAATTAAACCTTACTTTTGCGTGGCTAGAATTCTATTTGTCAGCTTATAATTCTTATTTTATATAGACTTATTTATAGCCTACGAATTCTTCTTTTCGAAATCTACGCCTGAAAAGGGGTAAATATTTAAATTATGTATCATAGGCAATTATCTGAAGATTAATCTATTAAAAGTCTCCTGAGCTAACTAGGGAAGTTTTTTCTTTCTTTTTTACTTGCTTTCGCCTGTATCCAGTTCCTGATTGCCATATAAATTCCATATTTATAGTTAAATGACATAAGCCTGTGTATATAGACTATACCTTGTTGCTAATTTTTCTGGGCATAGAATGTTTGATTTGGTAAAGCCCTAGAGAAGGACCTGAAGAGAAAGAAACATAATAAAAAAAAATTCATGCTTCATAATTTTTAGAATAATAGCTGGTAACACATTTTATATTCAACTTTGCTCTACTTTACCCCTCAATCCTCCCAATATAAAAATGTATTGCTGAAATTTCCTATTTTCCATTTGTTTTGTCAATCTGTCTCTCTAACTTCATCCCATGTAGCTGTAAATTAAACAAATGTGACAAACAATAACTAGAAAAACAGGTGACAGGAGGTTAAATGCATTGAAAATATGAAATTTGAGCCATATTTCTGCACATTGGGAGGGGGATTGAGATAAAGCATAGCCTAACTTAATGATTTTCTCTTGCTTTGTAGGGTAATTGGAAAGTCACTTGTATATCATGCTGTCCTTTTCAGTTTTAGTTGGATAGAAAAAATCCAAAGAAAGTCCCCTTTGAAAAGATAGGAGCCACAAAGTGAGATTGTATTTGTCAAAGCTTGGAGGTTTGTCCCTTCTGTCTGTTTAAACAAAACAGAATCTTAATTGAAGCTTTGTTCATTTCTATCTTAAGGGTGCACAACAATTATGATATAAGGTACTTTTCTTTATTCAATTGTCTTCTTTGTTGTCTAAAAGACTTTTTTTTAATCTAGATGTTTCATAAATTGCTCATTTTTACCAGAAGTTCATTTGACCTACTTTGAAATCCCTGGTCTTAAAATTACATTTGACTTTGTTAAAGCTAGGAGACATAGACCTTGTGTTTGTTTAAAGAAAGTGAATAAACATTAGTAATTTGTATTGCACTAAAGCCCTAGGGCCATCACAATTCCAAACAAAAAAGAAACTTCACTTTAGAATATTCAATATTGTCTAACATAACAGAAACAAAGAAAAAAAATTACCAAATTTTACTTCTGCACTCTACTGTCAACATGAGACATTGTCAAAAATTTTAAAATCTTGCAAAACATTCATCCCTCATCACATTCACCAGCCACCTCTCATCAAGCCTACACTTCATTTCTCATCTCACTCAATCCTACAAATGCATCAAATAACCCACTCTCTCATTAGTGCTTCCATAGATATGGTCAAAGTAAGAGCCATCTTGCTTACATTTTATTATATCTAGAGGTTTTCTGTAGCTAAGTCAGTACTTAAATATTTCATACACCTTTGTAAACAACCTTAAGATGGTAAAATAGGTTGGATTATCCAAATTTTTAGTTGCCACAATATATTTCAATCATTATTGTAATATAAAGGGCAGCCAATAGTAAAGGACCTGAATAAATATTTTAAGGTAATTAAAAAGGTTTATTACTCAAAAACTTGATAAAACTAAAAGGGACTTCTTAATGATTGATTACTTTAAAATATCTACATTATACACAACAATAAACCTTTGCTATAAAGGGAAAGTCAGTAAGGCCCAAAAACTATTCAATACTAATTGTGGTTTGAGACAGTTTGCTGAATGTCTAAATGATTTTAGATAGTAATGAAGATAAAATGTGGGCAAACTCAACACCAATATGCAAGTAAGTAAGTATGGCAGCACTGACACATCAAGGTCTAAACTGGCAGTGCTAATTTCCACTTTGTGACCCTTTGGCCAAGAATTGCAATTAAGGGCTGGGGGCCAGAAATCTTGTGCTTTTGTACACCCTCCCTGCTTACCTTTTGCATATTTCTCCATTTGCCTATTTAGAGCTGGTTTAGATCTGTCTAACATCACTGACCCCCATTTAAAACAAATAAACAGGCAATACTAGGAATCAAACCTGTACCCCATGGACAAAGGATTTCTTACTAAGAGTGCTTTCCACTTAGCCAAGAACATTATTACAACCAGAGTAGAACAACTATTAAAAAAAAATATTGAAAAAAAAAACAAGATGGATTTACAGCCATTTTCACTAATCTTCAATACACATTGTATTTTACTTAGACAAGTTATTGTAAGGCAGGTGTCAACAAAGCTCCAGCAGGGATTGCTTTACTTAAGATGCAAACTAGCATGGTGAATACTTACCGGGTAAAAACCCAATACACTAGCAATGCCAGGAATTAAACCTGTACCCCTTGGACAAAGGATTCCCAAACCAGAGTGCCAACAACTTAGCAAGGAACACAAATGTGACCAGAGAACTATTATTTGAAAAAAGAAATATTGAAAAAAACTCAATTCATGGTTGTTGCTTTTCTCTACTGTCCCATAAACAATATATTTTATTTAGACAAATTAATTTTAAGACAGGTATCAACAAAACTCCATCAGGGATTGTATTTACTTAAGATACAACAAGCAATGTGATTGCATAGCTTTGTGATATTCTAGTCTTAAATAATGATAAAAAAGAAAATTTCCATTTGCTATTTGTTTTCCAAACCATTTTAAGCAAAACCATTTGCAACAGCAATATGTCCATGGTTAGATTAGTGTCTATCCAAAATGCTTTACAACAGAAGGGACACATTTCTTGCAAAGCAAATACTCAGCTTTAATGCTATTCTGTGTCATCTCTAAAAAATTAAACTGTATCAGGTGTATTTTGATATAAGATACTTCTAAGACTTTTAGCAAGGGGGCAGGCATTTCTTCACAATTTATACAATGTGTAAAAGAGCACCAGGGGGTGAGATTGAAAAAAAAAACTTTCAGGGATGGGTCTAAAGGCTAAAGTATGTTCTGGGAAGGTCTGCTTACATGGAGTACAAAGAAACTGTTTCACAGCTTTCCTCAATCCACTTTATAAGGTTTTAAAGATATGCAAAGACATTTCCTAAATTTTGAAAAAAAATATTGATATGGCTTAAAATGCTACTCAAATAAAAGGAATTGCATTTTAAGAGCTAAAGCCAGAGAAAAAGAAACTGATAATTAAAAATTAAGGTAAATCTTGTTTTGTCAAAATTTCAATAGTATAGATATAGACCTTTTGAGTAAGCAATTATCTAAGACTTAGAAATCAGAAAAGGGTTGACATAGAAGCCTGGCAGTACCTTCCCAGAGTGTTTTTGACCCTGGATTAATTACTGAGTTTCATTCTTGTAACCTATTCCCTTTCCAAGATAATGAAAATTGAGCTAAACTAGAATTTTACATATTTTTTGCTTTGGATTCATTACTGGAAGTTCTATTTTCCTGACTTAACCCATTTCTAAGATAGCAAACAGTAGCCAAACTAGAGTTTGACCTGAAAATTTATCCATGGCCCTATAGGGTAAGGCTGAAATGTAAAGAGTTCTGACAAAGATGCAACACATCTTGAAGCATCTAGTAAGAATAGTAATTGGATTAACAATGCTTTATAACCACTAGGGTCTTGCTTCATCAAGGTTTTATCTCTGAAGCCAAATTACCAAGCTAAGGTCAAGTCTAGGGCATCAAAAGGATGAAACAAAGATTTCCAAGTATCTACATAAGTTTTCAAAAGCATATTCAAACTCTTGACTTCCTGTATTAAGGCCTATGTGAATCAAATTGCAGGATATAACCCAACATTTATCCAAATAGCCCTAATACGAAAAAAAAAAAAAAAAAATTAAACCTTACTTTTGCGTGGCTAGAATTCTATTTGTCAGCTTATAATTCTTATTTTATATACACTTATTTATAGCCTACGAATTCTTCTTTTCGAAATCTACGCCTGAAAAGATCAACCAACAATTATGAATGGTAGAACCCTACGGTTAAAAACAATGACAGTTCTGGTTAAATTAGAGTTCAACCAGTCAATTGTTTCACGCAAAATCACTTTTCATGACAACCTGGTTTGTCACTGTTTCACGCAAAAACAGCGGTTGAGCTCAACCACACCGAGTGGTTGAGCTCAAACAGTCTCTTTGGTTGACGCGAAAAAAGGCCTAAAAGGCCTTTTGATTTATATCGAGCGCTCTGTACTTGTTTAATTTGGCATCAACTTTAAATAAGAGGAATGGCCAGTAATTTCAAAGATATGAACCATGAAAATCAAATCACGAGTGAAATTGTATCTTTACAATCGACAATTCAGGTAATTTTTAGTATATTAATCCTTATATAGATAAGTGGTTTCCTACAAAAGACTTTTTCTAGGCCTACCTTGGCACATCCTTCTCATATAGGACAATGCAACATCAGCAAATTTCTGCATAGTTCTAGTTGTGGGACTTTTTATTATCTTGAAAAAAAGCTGATTTAGGTCAGGTGAACTATAATTCCAGGGGTTTGTTAAGAGTTGAATAATGGGCTACCATATAAAGGTCTATTGAAGCATCAGCTTTTATTCTCATCTCTCCAAAGGGCACTGATTTTTGATGGACTTACATTAAAGTTGCAGCATTGATGTCAGGAAAATTATGGTTTAATGGGTCTTCTGAAGAGAACATTGTAAAACCATGCATTAGCATAAATTTGCATTTTACTGGATAGCCTGAATTTAATTAGATAAATTTGAATACATATCTTGATGTTTTTTCTTAGGCTATTCTATAACTCAATAGGCTAGTTGTTTCTGGGGAACATTCCTCAATGGGGGCCCAGAAGGTAAAACAGTCAATGGCACCCTGGGGCAGATCCAGGATTTTTATTAGGGAGAGGCAGGGCTAAAACGATTGCCTGGATAAACTTGCAAACAAAGAATGCCTGCAGTTTAAAGGGAACCTTGACAATTATGTGTTGTAGATAGGTAGTGAAAATGGTCATAAATTTAATTTAAAATCTGCTTAGGGCTAATGTTCTGATAAATCTGTTGAAATTAAGATGGTATAAAAATATTAAAACAAAAAATATTAAGTTGTAAAAACTATCCTGCCAAAAGAATCTGTTCACCATCTGTAAAAAAATGATATTTAATATTTTCTGCATAGTTTTTGCCTTTGCACTTCTGACCCCTAGCCTATAGCAAGTGAGTTAAGCTTTTTATTGTAAAAAAAAAGGTAAAATTCTAGATAATTGACTTCTTGCTATCTTGGAAAAGGGTTTAGATTAGAAAAATGAAACTTTCAAGGATGGGTCTACAGGGTAAAGTATGTCCTGGGATGGTATTTTTAAGTACCTACCTTCACTCCTTCTGCCTCTAGAAGGCCTTGACCTTTGATTACCTTAAATTACCTTAAATCGCACTGGCCGGCAAATAAGGTTGGGTGAACATCCTGTAGATTTGCCGGTTGAGTGATGGAGGTGGAAGTGCGTTGTCTAGTTCCGTTGAGTAGATCCACTGGCCTCCCAGTGTAGTTTCCACTCCATCGCTGCCCAGTCTCGGTCAATTGCTTTTTTGAAGTTGTCAACAGTTTTGGACTGAACTGTTTCTTCACTAAGGGAATTCCACAGTGGAACAGCACGAGTTGAGAAGAAGTTGGAACGTTCTCTCCGTGAGCTTCTTTGTTGCTGGAGCTTCTTGGTGTGGCCCCGGGTGTGGCTAGAGAGCGACTTATTAAAAAGCCCTGGTGTGACACCATTCTCCAGCAGCTTGTGGGTCAGGATTGCATCTCCGCGTTTCCTCCTGTACGTCAGGGTTGGGAGCTTGAGTTTCTTGAGGCGTTCAGGGTACGAGAGGTTCTTACATTTGGTTGGTAGTTTTGTAGCCCTCCGCTGAACGCTCTCAAGGATCTTCTTGTCCACGACATAGTGGGGAATGGCAAGAGAGACTCCGTACTCAAGTTGTGGTCTGACCAGTCCTGTATATAGCTTCCTGATTGTCCTGGGAGATCTACTGGTGATATTACATCTGATGAGACCAAGGGACCTGTTGCCTTTTGCAGCTAGGTATCTGCTGTGACTATGGAATTTCATTTTGTCATCAACAATGACCCCAAGGTCTCTTTCTTCGGTGACAGTTTCCAAAGTTATGAGCTTCCCAGTACAATCTGTCATTGTATATGTCATTCCTGGGTTCTTAGGGCCAAGATGTAGGACTTTGCACTTTTCAGCATTAAACTCGAGGGACCAGGAAGAGGACCAGTTGTTGAGGGTGTGCAGATCTGCCTGCAGAGCTGCGCACTGTTGGTTGTTTGCGACTGGGCCAAACAATTTCGAGTCGTCTGCAAACAGTTTAAGGTCATTTTGCACTGACTGGGCTGAGTCATTGATGAACATATTGAAGAGGGTAGGTCCCAGTTTAGTTCCTTGCGGAACTCCGCTGAGCACTGGAGTTGGGTTTGACATGATTTGATTCCCCTCCTCATCATACATCATCACCCTCTGTATTCTATCCTTGAGAAACTGGATAATCCATTCCCTTACATCTTGGTGGAGTTGATAGAACTCTAGTTTCCTTTCCAGGTACGAGTGTACTACCTTCTCGAAAGCTTTGGCTTGGTCCAGCAAGAGTACGTCAACTGGAAGGCCTTCCTCAATCATCTTGGTGATTATGTCATATGATTGAATTAGGTTCGTCTCCACAGAGCGACCCTTCCTGAAACCATGTTGTCCATTGTATAACAGGCTGTTAGTTTCCAGATGTGCAACGATTGCATCATTTAAGACGCCTTCCATGACTTTTGATGGGACAGAAGTCAGGCTGATGGGTCTGTAATTCTGTGGTTTATCTTTCTGTCCTTTTTTGAAAACTGGCATGACATTTGCTGTTTTCCAGTCAGAGGGAATAGTTTTGGAAGCTATTGACATCTGGAATATTCTTGTCAGGGGTTCCGCTATTTCAGCTGCGGTCTCCTTCAGCAACCTAGGATGGATGCCATCGGGTCCCTTTGCCTTGGATGGGTCCAAAGTTTTTAGGCGCTTGTAAGTATCACAAGCTGTGAACTGGATCGGTGGCATAGGGTGTTTGATGTGGGTGGTTGGCATATCCGGTGGGGGGCATCCAGGGTCTTTAGAGAAATTTGACGAGAAGCATTGATTGAGGGTATCTGCCATTACCAATGGGTCGGTTATTTTGGTTCCATCGCTGGAGGTAAAATGATGGATCGACCTGCGGCTTGGGTTGTTTGAAGTGACATATCTCCAAAACTTTTTTGGATTGGTTTTTGCATCTAATGCTATCGACTCCTCATATCTTATGGTTGCTTTTCTGGTCGCATTTCTCAGTTTGTTTCTGGCCTTTTTGTACTGCTCTAGATGGGCTGCACTCTCACAATTTTTATACTTTTTCCAAGCTTTCTTTTTCTTATTAATGACTTTTTTTAGCTGTGGTGACATATACGGAAGGGTTCTGGGACGTTCTGAGAAGTAAGTTTGATGACCTTTAAAAATATGTGTGTTATAAAAGCAGAAATCTTACAAGATAGATCTTCTGCTTAATTGAAGTACAACAAAATTGTTTTCAGCTTGATAACTTTGCTCAATCCCATTGTATAAGGTTTTAAAGATATGCAAATACAAGATATGCAAAATGGACAAAACAGTGCTTTCTGTCTGATCTGTTGCTGATGGATTTGCAAGAATTGGATTATTGCTAAATGTAGATAGATACAAATTTCTTATATTTAATGGGGTTAGTTTGTCACATCCTTTGGATTGCATTTCTTTTTCCCTACCACAAGTTACTTATTTTCAATGGCTTGGGATTTCTGTTTGCCATTCCTTAAGTTCTTTTTGTTTTCAGATGATTTGAGATATTCAATTTAAGCTTAAACTGGGGTATTCTAAAATTGTTGGAAATTGTAGACATTTCCAGCAACAAGTACTTACAAAGCTGTACTTGAGTTTCTGCAACCATTCTGTGTTATTTTGTGCTGGTTTTTTATGCTTTCAAATAAAGGTGACATAAATAGGGTCAAGACAGATTACTATCAGTATTTAAAGTTCCTGCTTTTTTTACCACAATCATTTTGGAACCAAAGGTTAATTAGTAAATATCAGGCAATGGATATTGTTCTTTCAGTGGAAAAACTATGTTCAAATTTAATTGATGAAGCGCCAATCTGTCTTGGTCCTAACAATCATCTTATCCACCTCTTTTGCTAAATTGTTTTTTTTTCTTGTATTTGTGTTATTTGTTTTGCGTTTTTTTTTGCTCTTTGAGTTATTTGTAGTTCTTTATTTATCTCCTTGTACTCCACTTTTTCCCTTTTTGTAAGTGGGTAAGAAATAAATTATTATTTCATAAATTTTGAGAAAAAAACCCATTCATATGGCTCAAAATTCTACTCAAATAACATGAATTGTATGTTTGGAACTAAAAGCAGAGAATAAGCAACTAGTAACTGAAAATTGAGGTAAAATGTTGTTTTGTCAAAATTTCAATTGGTATATGTAATATTATGCATGTTAAATAATGATATGCCTGCTTGCTTTGCTTTTGCTTATTTGATATTAACTGCTTGCTGTTGCTATATAATGACTTTTGTTCTAGATGCCTGGGTTTAAATAAATCATATAATTGGTAAAATGCTACATGGTGTCAGAAGATGGAAGCAAAGCCACCAAGTATTGATTGGGATTCAGCTTCCCTCGGCGATGAATGGAAACGCTTTGAAGAGCATGCCAAACTGATGTTTCTGGGACCCCTGTCTGGAAAGACGGCAGAAAGCAAATGTGCTTACCTTCTCATCTGGGCAGGAGAAAAAGGGCACCAGATATTCAACACCTTCCCACTCACTGCTGCAGAAACAAACAATGTAGAAACTTACCTGCAGAAATTCCGCAAATATGCTGCACCAGTCACCAACAGTGTATTTGCTTGAAATATATTCCAGAAACATGACCAGTGTGAAGGAGAAAGTGTAGAGAAATACATCACAGAACTGAAAATCCTGGTGAAGGCTTGCAACTATGATAGCGCTGATGCAATGGTTCAGGACAAAATAGTTAGTGGCATCAGAGACCCTAAAATTAGAGAAAGACTTCTTCTGGAAGGTGATACCCTAACTTTGGCACTAGCTGTTGACAAACGCCGTTCTTACCAAACAACCCAGGCACAGCTAAGAACATTTGAAGTACAAGAACCACAACAAATCAAGAAAGAAATTGATGCTGTCCAGAAGTACAAATATCCAGTCAGAAAATACGAAGATGCATCTGTGTCATCTAGAAAAACAAAGGAATGCAATTTCTGTGGAGGAGTATACTCACCTAGCCACACTTGTCCTGCAAAGGGAAAAATCTGTGCAAAGTGCAAAAAGCCAAATCATTTTGCACGTGTGTGCAAAAGCAACAAATCAGTGAATGCGGTGATTGAATACAAGGAGAGCCCAGCTGACAATAGTGACGAAGATGAGGATGTCTTCTTATATGCCATAGAGAACAACACCAATAAGAGCAGAGATGAAGCCCTTATTACACTGGAGGTGAACCACTCCTTACCTGTCAAATTCAAGGTCGATAAAGGGGCACAAGCTAACATTCTACCTGCCAAGTATTTTGACGCCTTACCACATCCGCCATCACTGAAACAAAGTTCTCAGAAACTCACAAGCTACTGTGGATCCAAAATTCCTGTGAGAGGTGTATGCGAGCTGAGCTGCAAGCACAAATCAAGCAAGGCTGAAACCCTACCATTCTTTATTGTTGAAACGGATTCGGTGCCAATTCTCGGATTCCGGTCAAGCATTGACCTGAATATTGTAAAACTCGTACTGAATGGCAGTAAAGTTGAGAAAAGCACATGCAAGGACATGCATGCAATCAACAAGACAAAAACGGATGACATAATCAGTAGCTACAATGATGTCTTCCAAGGAATAGGAAAATTGGACGGAGGGTGCCATCTGTATCTGAAGGATGATGCAGTCCCTACAGCATACCTAGCCAGAAGAATTCCCTCATCACTTCGAGGAAAGTTAGAAGCAGAACTTAAACGGATGGAAGAACAAGGAATAATTGAAAAAGTCTCTAAACCAACTGACTGGGTGAATTCGATGGTTGCCGTAGAAAAAAAAGAATGGCAGTTTAAGAATTTGCATTGACCCTGTAGATTTGAACAAGTCAATCAGAAGACCATTCTACCCTATTCCCTCCCTGGAAGACGTAACATCCAAACTCCATGGGGTAAAATACTTGAGCAAACTGGATGCAAGGTCGGGGTATTGGTCACTAGTCTTGGATGATGAATCTGCAGACTTAACAACATTCAATACCATCTTTGGCAGATACCGTTTTAAACGGATGCCGTTTGGCATCATCTCTGCCCAGGATGAATTCCAAAGAAGAATGGAAGAGGCTCTCGAGGGATTAGACGGGTTTGCTGTCATCATTGATGATCTTCTGGTTTTTGGTTCAACCCTTGAGGAACACAATAAGCGATTAGTAGCTGTACTTGAGAGAGCCAGAGCAAAAGGTATCAAGTTCAACAAAGCGAAATGCAGCTTTTGTGTGACAAGTGTGACATATTTCGGACATGTGATTAGTGAACAAGGAATGCAGCCAGATCCTGACAAACTCGAAGCTATCAACAACATGCCTACACCATCAAACTCAGAAGAACTTGCAACTCTGTTGGGTATGTTAAACTATCTTGCAAAATACATCCACACATACAACTTATAACTGTGTTGATAATATAACAACTTATCTGTGTTGATACAACTTATCAACACAGAATAAAACCCTGCATGACCTCAGTAAAGCCACCGAGTTCAAGTGGGCCAAGGAGCATGACAAAGCCCTCCAAAACATCAAACACTCAACAGTCTCAAACTTAGCATACTTTGACCACTCATGCAAGTCCATCGACCTCACTGTGGACGCATCGTCACACGGTCTAGGAGCATACATCTCGTCAAACGGCAACGTTGTCGCATATGCATCACGCTCCCTTAGCAAAGCTGAACAGAAATACTCACAGCTTGAAAAGGAATTATACGCAATAGTCTTCGGTTGCAAGTACTTCCATCATTTCATATATGGCAGGCATGTAAAAGTAACCACAAACCACCGCCCACTTGAAACCATCCTACGAAATCCACTTCAAAAAGCACCTGCCAGAGCTCAACGAATGATGCTTCAGATTCAACCCTATGACCTAGAGTTCAGTTACAGACCAGGGACAGAAATCGCAGTCGCAGACACTTTATCAAGGCTGCACCTACCTGACATTGACGAGAAGCTCCATAGAGAAATCGAGGTGTATGTTAACCAGATTGCACGCGTACTTCCTGTTAGCGATGCAAGGCTCGAGGAAATACGACTTCATACCAAGGAAGATGAGCACCTGATTCATCTCAGAGAAGCCATACAAGGTGGTTGGCCCAACACCAGAAAGCAATGTGCCACGGATCTCCTTGCATACTGGAACCTTCAACACGAGCTGTCATACATGAATGGCATCATATTTAAAGGCGAAAGGATCGTTATCCCAAGGAAGATGCGACCCCAAATCCTCAAGCAACTTCACGTCTCCCACCTTGGTATGGAAAAGACAAAGCAACGTGCCAGGATGCTCGTCTACTGGCCAAAGATGAATGGTGATATCGAAACGCTAATCACAAACTGTCCCACTTGCCAGAAACATAGCCGTAACAACCAGAAAGAGCCTCTCATGAACTCCCAGATCCCATTAGGACCATGGCAGCAGGTAGCCTCAGACATATTTGATTGGAATGAAGCAAAATATCTTATAACAGTCGATTACCACAGCCGCTTCTTTGAAGTTGACCTGTTGAAAAACGTGACATCCAAAGAAGTCATCAGTAAACTAAAAGCACATTTTGTTCGACATGGGATCCCCCACACCATCATCTCAGACAACAGAACACAATACTCATCTGCAGAGTTTGAACGGTTCATCAAAGAATGGGGCATAAGGCACAAGACCTCCAGCCCTATCTACCCGCAGTCCAATGGACTGGTAGAAAAGGCTGTCCACACTTGCAAGGACATCTTCACCAAGGCAAGTGAAGGCGGAGATGACCCGTATCTGGGTCTACTGGAATACAGAAATACACCCGTAGACAACTACGCCGCCCCTGCACAACTGCTAATGAGCCGCCAATTACGCTCCACCTTACCTTGCACAGAAAAGCACCTGCGGAAGCAGATGGTTCCAACTAAAAAGTACCTGCTGAAGCGGGAAGAGGCCCAGTCAAGACAGAAACGATTTTTTGACAAACAAGCCAAGTCTAGGCCTACACTCCACTCGGGGGACACAGTGACCTACCAGAAACAAACTGATGGCCAGTGGAGCACCGCCAGCATCATAGCACCAGCAGCACGCCCTAGATCGTACCATATCAAAACTGAAGCTGGAACAATTCTACAGAGGAATCGGAAACACATATCAAATGCACAGCCATCAACACCAGTACAGAACAGACGTAGTCCAGTAAAATGCACTGGAAGCGATGCAGTTACTCCTACTGCGATCCCCCCAGCGTCGGACCTAACTCGTGCAGACGAAACAGCGTTTACCGCATCATCAGACATTCCCTCACTTGACAGAATAGCCCTGCTCCGTACTACCAGTAGCCCAAGCCCACCCAAGGAGGGAGTACCAGTGGTTATACCAGTAACTAAATCAAGGTACGGGAGGCAGAGTAAGCCACCAATCAAACTGAACTTGTGAACTTACCAACAAAAATCTCAAAAGAAGAGAAGTTGAAGTCTGTACATAGTGTATATAATACCTGGTGAGAAGTGAGCCAAGCGCCTTCTCTCGAGTGTGTGTTAAGTCAGTGCTATATGAGGAGTTCTCTAGTTTGTTTTGTGTCCGTACAAAGTGAAGAGAAGCGAGCCTAGCGCCTTCTCTTGGAGACGTTAGTAATAGTACTAACAGTTGGGTCTCCACTGCCAGTAAGTGATTAGAATCTTCTTCTAGGGAAGAAGGAGGATGTAATATTATGCATGTTAAATAATGATATGCCTGCTTGCTTTGCTTTTGCTTATTTGATATTAACTGCTTGCTGTTGCTATATAATGACTTTTGTTCTAGATGCCTGGGTTTAAATAAATCATATAATTGGTAAAACGCTACAGTATAGATAGACCAGTCATGTAGGCAAATTTCAGGGCCCTCTAGAGGGAGAACAAGTGAAGGTGGGTAATTTAAGATACCTTTCCCGGGACATACTTTAGCCTGTAGACCTATCCCTGAAAGTTTCATTTTCCTAACCTAAACCTGTTCCAATGTAGCAAGAAGAACTAGAATTTTACAAAAAAATGGTATTGAACCATCTTTTTGGGTCATGCACTCTTTGTGGCAATCTGTATAGGTCAAACCATTTAGCATGTTGCCTAACTTTGTGGCAGCACTTAGTAACTATGATAGTAATGAAGAGTAGGAAATGAGGATTAAGATACAGCTTGAATATTTGTTAAAGATATATTGAACAAATACTAGTTCTTTTAGGAATGTAACAAGAAAAACAGAACAAAGAAATAGAAATGCATAGGATACATTTAAAATGAGGGTTTAAGTATAGGCAGTAAAGCATTAACTAATCACTGTTTCTTTTGAAAAATAAAAAAAAATCTTTCATGTTTAAAAATTTGATATAATTTGCTTAAATTACAGAATTCACTCTTTTATAAGAAAAAGTCTATATCTCTATTTCCCTTCCTGCCATAGTTATTTATTATACAGTTGATGTATACCTCAATATTTTGGCGAATGTTTATTATGGCTAGTCCTGTCAGATTAGAGCTCTTTATTAGTATTTTTTTACCTTCTATTCATCCAAAAATATTTGAATAAAGACCAAAATCATCAGAAAAATATGAACTCTAATAAAGATGCATGTAGGTATTTGCTTCAAACTAAGTTTATGAGTCAAAATACTCCTTAAAAAACAATTTATTATGTGTTTGTTATTTTTGTATTTGATAGCTATAGATTGGTGATTTAAACTCTCAAGGTTTCAAGCTGTGGTGGATTTCTAATTATTTATTTTTTTAATCTTGAGATTTTCCGATATTTAATTCAAATATTTAAATCTTGGTTCATCTATTTAGCACAAAAATAAAAATTTGAAATTTGACTTTGATTTAGCATTAAGCTAGAGAATTGTCCTGTAGAAATTTATATTGACCAACAACTAATTATGGAAATATGACTGGATAGCATGTATCAAAGTAAGTATAAAAAAATCTTCAGCAGTATATATACCAGTTTAGACAATTCTGTTGTCAAATATATGCATCCCTTAGACAGAAAATAACTATATTTTATGACTGATTGGTATTGAGAATTTGAGAAATTCTGAAGTAGTATTGTAGTTGTATTCTGTTTCTGTGGTTTACTCAAGTTGTATGAATTTTCACTTTTTATCACTATTTTATTAGTAAATGTTTGAAAAAAATTGATGCCATTCCACTGATTCAAAATGAGAATTCAGAGACCCATCTATGCCAGCTAGATAAGAAAAATAAACACATAGTTATTTGCCTTCTTTTATAAATAATTTTTCGAAAAATCATTTTTCTTAAATGATTACTCTGACCTTGGAAGGAGTATTTTGACTCATATGCTTAGTTTTAAGTATAAACTTACACAAACTTTTATCAGAGTTCCAAAGAGTTTGGCTTCAATTTTAGTGTTTTAGGATGAACAGAGGAGATGATATGTCATATAATGCAGAGCTTTAATTAGATGAAAATAGGTAGTAAAGTGGCAACCATTTCCTTACCAAACTCCAATACTTAAATTAATAGTTTTGCACTTCTCATACATTTACTTTCTTATTTTACAAATTTCCTAAAAACAACAATACTGTAAAAACCACCTTGCTTTGCGAAAAAGCAAACCCACAAAACCAAAACAGACAGCCAAAAAAACTAATGATATCAATTTCTTTATCTCAAAGCTGTTGCAAGACTTGGAAACTAATTTTTGACTAAAAAGAAGTAAATATGTTGCTTTTCAGCCCTGATGTGACAGGACAATCCTGAAATATCAGTTTGACAGCCTAAAGAAGTTAAGATTTTAAATTTGCCCTCCTTGTTATTACAAAATGAAGACTTTTGCCTCCCACTTAGCTTTTGTGGTAATACAGACAAATTCCATTGATAAACTTAAATTTAATTAAATCCTTTTTGTGGTATGCAGCATTAGTAAAATATAACAGAGACCACACCAAATGACTTAAACCTGTTTTGCATAATGAAACTTGTCTTAATATTTAAGAACTTATTAAAAAGTCAACTATTAAAAACCAATTACAAAAGAAATAACTTTCATCCCAAACCAGAGTAAGTGGTCCCAACCCCAAAGCCACCACCACATTGGGGCCTGGATCTGCCACTGATAGCAACCAAAAGTTTACAAACATGTTTCTAAAAACAAACTGCCTAGTGAAAAATATTGCCCTTTGTAGCTGACTTAGGAATGATAATCATTATTTTCCTTATTCATAGTAGAAAAGATTATTTTGAAAACAAATTTGAAAACATCACACCATTTTGAAAACATCACACCAAAACTGGTGTTACTTTTGAAAGGTTCTGGGCACTTTTTAGGAATTTTTGTGAATTTGTTTCCAAAATAACATTTTACTATCAAAACTAAGGAAAAAAATAATTACCATTCCTGGTTGAGCTACAAAGGGCAAGTTTTTCTCACTAAATCCGTTTTTGAACCCTTTAAAGATTCAGAAAATAATTTAGGCCTACCCCAAAAGAAATTGTTGAATTTTCAAAAATTAAAAAAAAAGCACTAAGTAATATATTTACTTTTATTCTAGCTAAATTATGTTGTAAACTGGGAATTTACCATTACTGGTCTGAATTTTACTTGGCTTAGGCTATATAATTCTTATCACCTTCAGTTTGGATTTTGCAAATGTCACTCTACCAATCATGTGGTCCTATTACTAAAACAGTATGTCCATGGTATTCTTGACCATGGAGAAATTCCAGCTTCCATTTTCCTTGACATTAAGAAAGCGTTTGATTCAATATATCATGATATTCTAATGCATAAGTTGGATCATTACAGTATAAGAGGGCCAGCAAAATCTCTAATAGCATCTTATATTAAGGACCATTCTCAGTATGTTGATGGAGGTGATGTTTCATCTGAAATGACTTGTCAATCTAATACTGCTGGTGTCCTGCAAGGATCAATACTTGGTCCCCTACTTTTCTTAATTTATGTGAACGACCTGAATCTGATCTGAGAGATTTGAGTCTCCTCTTGACAGCAATGCCAGTTGAGACATCTTTCAATATGATTAATTTCCTTTCTTCTTGGCACTTCACCATTAGCTACAGCTACTTTCAATACAGCGATTATTATTTCATCTCAGCTTCAAACTAAACAGAGCAAATAATCTTCCTTTATAGCAGGTTTTTTTTTTAAATCATTCATCAAGTACCTAGATCACTAGTAAAAGACTCAGTCAAATAGAGTCCATATACAAATCAATCCCTATTACATCATTGTCAATACAGCATTTACAATATTATCAAAATCAGATAAAATCTTTTTCTCTACCACTTTCACAAATAAAAATAATAAATAAGTCTATCATCCTATGCTTCAAAGATTCATCATCAATCAAAATTCCTAATGCAAGCCCCTCTGAAAGCTCTCCTAGATTTTCCTCTTTACACAACATTCTCATTTCTTTTCTTAAATTTTCGTATTCTTTACAATCAACAACATAATCGAAAGTACTTTCTATCTCACCACAATTAAGCAACCATATTTTCTTTTCAATCTACTGTAATTTTTCATATCGAAACCAGGTTTCTTTTCCTGGGTAAGAGCTATATTTCTACTATCATCCCTCATTTCCTCAAAATGCTTTTGGTAAATACTTTTAACCATCTCTCTAATCTGTTTATATGGTTCTGTAGGAGGTGTATGAAGCAACTTTTGTGCTGCCTTTTTAGCATATTTATCTGCTCTTTCATTACCCACCACCCCCACATGGGCTGGACACCACCAAAATTGTATCGTTACTCCTTTCTCACAAATCTTCAGAATAGAACTATAACACTTATGGACCTCTTCCTTTGGTTTATTTGGACAATTCTTAAGGGATTGGAGGGCTGATTTTGAGTCGCTGCATATGAGGAACTTATTTTGGTTTTGATCACTTTCACTAATTTTTTCAATTACCCATTCTAGTGCACTTTCAATTGCTTTTATTTCTGCCCCAAAAACAGTCGATTCTTTGCTAAGTGGCTTTGTTATCTCTGTATTGAATTCGGAAACCATTGCTGAGCAGCCCACTCCTAAGCCATTTGTTTTTGACCCATCTGTATATATTTTCACATATTCTTCATTTTTGCTATTCAATACTGAGAAGAATTTTTGTTTCATTAATAGGGGGCTGTTTCCTGTTTTTTCCATTTAATCAATCTCATACTCAATCTCAACCCAGTCCCAAGGAGGAAGTTTTGGTGGTTTTTAATAACGTAGCATTTGGGTAATAGGTACTTCTATACCTTACTGAGTAAGTAGTTCTTCAAATTTTTCAAAAGGATTCAGACGCTTCCTTTTCCTAAGGTCTAGTGTGGGTCAGTCCAGGTTTAATTATCAGTTTCTTAACTGGGTGATTGAGATCTGTTTTCCATAGATGGTTCATGTACACTATAAGCTTTTTTTCATGTACACTATGAGTTTCTCCACACCAGACTCACTCAGGAGAAAAGGAGTTGGGGTACTCTGGTGAGCTCCAAATGCTAATCTTAGAGCAGTATTCTGTATTGAATCAAGTTTTCTTAGAGTGGATTCTGGGGCAATGCTGTATATCAAATTCCCATAGTCAATTTTAGGTCTAATGTATTTGATATAAAATTGTCTTGCTGTAACTATGTTGACACCATGCTTCCCACACGAAAGCATCTTTTAGATATTTTATATGTTGGCTAAATTGAAGTTTATCATCAATGTGTATTCCAAGGACTTTATGAAAATTGGTTACTAGCAGTTCCTCTCCAAAAATTTGGGGAAGAATCCAAAAAGAATCCAAGAATCCTTTTGGAAAGAATCCAAAAAGGATTCTTTTAGATATTTGATATGTTGGCTAAATTGAAGTTTATCATCAATGTGTATTCCAAGGACTTTATGAAAATTGGTTACTAGCAGTTCCTCTCCAAAAATAGTGTAAGTTGGGGAGGTCTAATATTCCTCTTGGATGTGAACAACATAACTTTAGCTTTGGATGGTTCAAAATCAAGATCTATTCCTAGGGACCATAACTGTATTTGATCTAATGTTTCTTGGACTGCTTTTTCTGCTTCTTCTACTGTGTTTTGGACTGTCCAAGTATTATTATCATCTGCAAAGATTCCTCCTTTGCAGCTATTGTCTTCTAGGGGGATATCAAATTCTCCAACGTTATAATGTCTGGCCCAAGAACACTACCTTGTGGAACACCTTTTTCCGCCCCTATTTCTTCTGATCTTTCTTGTCCTACAATCACAACAATTTTCCTATCTGACAGGTAACTCAGTGTAAATTTCATCAGATTTCTATTAATTTTTGCTTTAGACAGACCTTCTAGTATCTGTCTGTGAACCAAATTATCAAAAGCTCCTTTAACATCCAAGAACACTGCGATCATCACTTTACCATTATCGAGTGCATGAATGATGTCTCTCTGCATTCTGATCAGGTTATCCACTGTATTTCTCTCCCTGCGAAAACCTTTCTGAATATCCTGCAGCAGGTTAGCTTCCTCTGTGGCATATCTCAGCCTTTCCTTTACTAGTCTTTCATATATCTCACCTCCAACTGGAAGGAGAGTTATAAACGATGGTTTTCTACTTTGTTTGGTTTATTTGGTTTTGGTGTCATGATAGCTGTGCCATTCTTCTAAATTGTAGGGAAATCGCCCTCCTGCCACAACTTGTTGATAAGTTGTAGCAAAATAACCTTCCATTTGTCAGTCAACCTTTTAAAGAAAACTGGGTGTATGTTGTAAGATAAGATAAGATATTTATTTCAAAAAGATCACTATCACAAGCCCTCAAAGGGCTGAATTTGGACTTCGGAGTCGAAACAAAGCAAAAAACACAAATAATAATGAATAATCAAATTATGAGTAAAAAAAAGAAAAAAAATCTGTCAAACTAAACTTGAACAAATACAAGTCAGAAAAAAAGGGAAGGGGATAAAAAATCTAATAATACAGAAAAGAACAAGAAATAAACATATATATCTACAAATTAAAAGGGACACTAAAAAAAAGTCCAAAAACTCACAAAAAAAGGAACGAAGCATAAAACACACGTAAAACACATATGATTAAAAGGGAAACTAAACCAAAACAGAGGGGGGCAAGCAAATTAGTGTAACGACCTAAAGTACCTCACATGAAAAGGGGGGGGGAGAAACTAGTTGGCTATTTTATTTATTTTTTCTGTGATGAAGGGGACAAAGATTCAGTCATATCTGGAAGTAACGCAGCGAATGGGGGACAAAACTGGGATAGGCTCAGAAACAGCTCGAGGCTGTCGTAATCTGGATGGTGAGTGACGTTTGGGGAAAATACTTGCCGTCCGAGGGGTCATTATTGCATTATTTGAAAAACGGAGGCACAACGACGACCTCCTTCGCTCAAGGGTTTCTAAACTAGCTTTTTTTTAGGAGCAGAGAGTAAGGCACCTTGCCTTCTTTGAAAATTATTCGCAAGGCTCTTTTTTGGATTGACTCAATTTTGTCTGATTCTTCACGGGAGATGCCAGGGTACCAAACTGGACAAGCATATTCAAGATGCGGGCGGACAAAAGACGTGTACAACCTTAAGGAGTGAGAAGAGGGGACGCTATATTTATTTAGGAGCTTAAGGAGGGCGATAGATAGACGCATTAACTTTATAGATGATATCTTTAACGTGGATATCCCACTTTAAATTGGAAGAAATTGTGACTCAAAGTAATTTAAGCGAGGACGCATAAATTTCAGGAGGGATAGGATTAAGAAAACAGGACGAGGATTTGAGGAAACAAATCGGCATTATCATGGACTTAGAGGGGTTTACTGTCATATCTAGGTCCAAAGCCTCACTTCCAATTTCATTGAGGATACTCATAGGGTCGCTTATTAAATTTCTGAAGCAACTTTCAACAATCGTTAGGTCATCAACAAATTTCCAACGGTCAGGAATTTCCTTCGCGAGGCTGTTGATCATGACTGAAAAAGGGGGGGGGGCTAGGAGAGTTCCTTGGGGTATTCCATTGTAAATAGGGAGAGGATTTGAGTAATGGTTCTGGTATTTAACCACCTGCGATCTATTTGTTAAAAAGGAGGCAACCAATTTTACCAGTAATGGATCGATACTGAACTCGCTTTCTAGTTTCTCAATTAAAATATTGTGGTTAACAAAGTCAAAGGCTTTCTGAAGGTCAATGGAAATTAAGTCTAGCCAGGAATTAGGCTTTTCGAGGATTTTCCCGATGTAATCAATAAGAGAAACGAGGTAGTGGGAAGTAGAAGTTGATTTTAAGTTTCCGAATTGTTTCAGGTCAGTAAGAGGTAGGATTTTTTCCTTTAGCAAATCTGCAAGGAATCCTTCATACAATTTTGAAAAAATAGGAGTAAGTGTAATAGGTCGAACGCCTTCAAAGCCCGGCTTTCCGTTTTTCTTTTTCAAAGGGGTAATGAAACCCTGTTTCCAAATTGTTGGAATTTGCCCAGACTTAGTAATTTCGTTAAACAGGACAGACAAGGGCTTAGACAGGAAGTCACCAAAGGCTCTAATAAGAGGAAGCAGGATATCCAAAGGACAAACACTTGTCTTTCTTAGTTTATCAATTCTTCTTTCAATCTCAGACGGCGAAACAGTCGGGAAAAAGGGGGATGGGGCTCCTGTTGATAATTGGATTGGCAATGCTGGAAGGCTCTGGACAATGGAAGCGAGAAATTTATTTAGACTATTTGCAGTAACATCAGGGGGCTCTGGTAAGTTGAAATTAAGCTGGTCAAGACTCCTGCCACATAGCTTTTTAACCTCGGAATACCAGTGTTTTGGCTTAATAGTGAACAATTCTTCGATCTTATTTTTGTAGTAGGATCGTGCCAATTTACGAATTTCTCTTTTAATTGATTTTCTTAGTATATTGGCTTTATCGAGTTTACCGTTTTTAAGCAGCTTCAATTTGGTTCTAATTAGTGTTTTTATTGTTTGATTAATTTTGGATTCTTAATAAAGGTTTGATTAAACCTTTTTTCTGGGAAACGAATTTGATATTTATCAATTAGCTTTTTATGAAACGTGGCTGTTTTCTCATCAAGGTTTTGTAAACTATAAATGTCGGACCAATCTTCAGTACTCAGCCACATACCGAAAGAAAGAAGACCAGAATTTTGAAGAGGGTGGTAAGTGCTGTAAGCTATTGAGAAAGTATGTTTAAAATTTGAGGAGGGGAACAAAAGAATGGAAAGATGATAACTCCCACCTAATGGGGGCAAAGTTGAGGGAGGGCTGTAAAAATTGCACATATTAGTTAAAGTAACATCAAGAGAGCTATTACCCCGAGTCGTCGGTGTTTTAACAATTTGCTTTACTTTAAGTGAAGCACAAAAAGAATCCATTTTAAGGTCGTTGGCACCGCCAACTAAAAAAAGGCCAGCGTTGGGATACTTAGAAATAACAAAATCAGCATTTGCTTGTAATTGTTGGATGAAATTACGTTTTGACTCGATATTTTGAATTGGGGAGTAATAGATAACAGCTATTGCAATAATACTAAATGGACGAGGGAGTACTTTTGGTCTAACGCTTAGCCAGAGGATTTCATCATACTCGGATAAGTTAGGGACTTGAATAACCTTTGGGTAAAGGTGACTCTTAGTAAAAAACAAAACCCTGCCACCTTTTTTCCCAAGTGGGTGGTCTGAAGGACGGAGTTTAATAAACTCTGAATAATTTGTCAGGCGTATGGACCCTGGGTCATGGGATTGAACTTCAGTAACAGCTATAATATCTATCAAATTTGATTCTGAAACCACCTCGAGTTCAGTAAGTTTTTCAAAATTAAGACTTTCAGCATTAGTGACTAAAAGTTTAGGAAAAACAAACCGGTTGGGGAATCGCGACAGGGAGACTTGATGGGTTTGAGAATTTCCTGGGTAGGGTTTTAATTTAATTTTATTATGCTTTGGAGAAGAAGGGTAAGGGAAGGATTTGCTTTAGGGATTTGGATGTGGGGG